>NC_049204.1:60606417-60826417 GCF_013347855.1 Anguilla anguilla | reverse complement strand
GATGAATCAAACCTCGTGTGACAAATAACACATGACAGATTTTACTTTGTCATTATTTATTCATTCAAAAATAAGCTGAAGCCTTCTGTAAAAAAGAGAGTAATGAAGCTTTTTTGTTTCCATATAAATTACTATCATGGCCTTTTTAGGTCAAAGCCTTTCAAAGCTTTACAAATGTGCGTACTAGATATAAGCATAAAATGAAATAGGCCCGCATTTGTGTACAAAAGCAATAAATACAAGTTATGAAATGTGGGTGTAGTGCCAAACTGGACCACAAGGGGAAACCGGCAAACAGCTGTTAACAGTGCACTAAAATGAGCATTTATGTCAACAGAAAATACTAAGACAACTTGGGTCACAAAAGTCTTTTCGAAGTTCTGTCTCAGGCAATCCACTATGTCATGCAAAACGTAGGCTGTCGGTCTCTGAAGCATATTGAGGCTGAACAGAAACTGTGACTGCAACATCACAGAATCTCACGTCGTTGATGTTGTGTGAATCTCACTTGGGATTTCACTGTTGTTGGACATGGAATTCTCTGATCTCTTTTCTTTTGGAAAGTGTAGCACTTTAAACCTACAGACCTGTCTCTCTAAATGAGCTCTCATGAGCATTCCCTACCCATTAATTCATTACCCATTAATTCCCTACATGGATTATATTACAGTAAACATTTCGTATTTATTGCATGAGAACATCGCCGTCATAGTCCTGCCATATACTAATGCACATAACACATGAACGTCAGTTAGTGTAAATGATCGGACCAGTTGTGCAGAAAGCAGTACTTAGTTCAGAGACAGGCGTGTCCCTCTTTCCCCAGCCCTAGCCTACATGACTGTGAGCCAGTGCCAGTCAGTGGTGCCATCTGCCACCGGGGCAAACAGTGTGGACAAGGTGACTGCACGCCTGTGGGACAACTGTGGGCAGTTGTGTTCCGGCTAACAGCTAGCGGTAGCTAACCGCTACCGGCTAACAGTGGCTAACGGCTAACAGTGGCTAACCGCTAACGGTGGCTAACCGCTAACAGCTAGCGGTAGCTAACCGCTACCGGCTAACAGTGGCTAACCGCTAACGGTAGCTAACCGCTAACGGCTAACAGTGGCTAACCGCTAACGGTGGCTAACCGCTAACAGCTAAACCAATGCAAGCCTTTTTCTGTGCAGCCTCAGTTTGTTGAGTCTTAACGAATCTTTAAATTTGTCAATCCTAAAACATATCAAATATCAAAGATTCAGAGGGAAAAAAAATAAAGAAGAGAACTGTATCAATTGGTAAACAGAGCAGTGTATAAAAATACAAAAAATTCTGTAAAAAAAAAAAATTAGTCCACGTGTTTTGCTGTCCATTCATCAAAGGGTTTTAAACAGGTGTCCATCTGCCACTTCATTCAATGTGTTTGGATATGAGGATCTGGTTTACTTTCTTCAGGTACAGAGTGTCCGGGTAGCACAAGCTGTGTAGCACAGAGCAGTAGAACACAATATGATGATAATAATAATAACAATAATAACAACAACAACAACAACAACAATAATAATAATAATAACAATAATAATTATTATTATTAGTACGGTGCGGACCTTAGCAAACAAACTATGGGTAGAAACAGCCTTAAAGCCTTGAAGGGATAGTCCACTTTCTGGAGTTTTAAAAGAATATTTCTCTTTAAATTTCATTCACACTAAAACTGGCCAATCAATGACATACACTAATGGATGAGGCATACACTTGAACTAATATTTAAAAAAACTCCAGAAAGTGAACTATCCCTTCGACCCTCACACACACACACATCACATACCCACCTACTGGGTCCAGAAGTATCGTCCCAAAAAAGTGAACTATTACTTCAACCCCTCTCGCACACATACCCACCTACTGGGTCCAGACGTATCATCCCAAAAAAGTGTCCTATCCCTTTGACCCCCCTCTCGCACCACATATCAGATACCCACCTACTGGGTCCAGAAGTGTCGTCCCGGGTTTTGAGGGGGATGTCGCTCAGGGCGACCGCGTCTTCGCCACTGTTGTTGGTGGCCACGGTGAACACCAACTTCTGGTCGAAAGCCTTCTTCAATTGCGTCACCACCTTTCTCCCATGTCCGTTGTCGGGCAGGTAAGCTTTAATGTTCTGTCCATAATACTTTTCCCCTGGATTAGGGTGTTTCTCCTGAAGGGTACAAAACATCAAGGGAGACCATTATTTTAAAAATGTGGCTGTTTCCTATGGAATGGCAAATTTGTGCAGCACACATACATACAAGTAGCTGAAACGTTGTGATTTTGAACCTAAATATATGCTACAACAGATGCTACAACAGAACAGAAATCGCTGTAGAATTTTTTTTTTTTCCATCCAAAACTGCCAGCCACATTGGTTATTTCACAGGAGAAGAATCTATTGCTGTATGTTCACAGCTAGTGGTGTGACAAATGAATGCAAACAACGGACAAAACAAATTTACATGAACAAAAATTTCCATAAATCTTTCTCAATTGAACAAAAAGAAATTTAAGTAGTGTCAAAATAAAAGTCTTTAGACCTCACCGTCTGTATCCCGTCCTCAAATTCGAAAAACATCTCAATGGTGCCATAGCGTGGATAACCTGGGAGGTGCTTTTTTGTGTAGACCCATGTCATATGTCCCTCTGGCTGGTTTCCCACAATCCTCTCATTCTGTACAAAAGTGTGCTTGCCGTGAGTTGTCCCCATGATCCTTGAATAAAAAAATAAAAAAAATAAAAAATGCATTCGGACAAACAGAGCGGCATTGTGTCCGATAAACACAGTTAGCACTAGCTAACCGTAGAGCTCACAGTGCTGTTAAATACACAGAAGACTTGGGTGCAACTATGGAATCAGTGTTCTCAGTTAGCAAGCGATTCTAGCCCGAAGTTGGCACTGCCAGTTCGGACTTGGCACAGATCTGGCCCTAAATTGCTTGCTATCTGAGCTGTGGTGTGTTCAGCTCTGGCCTCACCCCTTCCCACCCCTACTGAGTCCCCCCCACCACACCCCACCCCTACCGAGTCCCCTCTCACCACAAACCCCCCCCCCCCACCCCTTCTGAGTCCCCTCCTGCTACTCTCCACCCCCCCAACCGTATTAAGTCCCCTCCGAACACAACCCCCCCTACTCCTACTGAGTCCCCTCCCGCCACAATCTCACCCCTCCAACCCTATTGAGTCCCCTCCGACCACAACCCCCCCCCACCCCTACTAAGTCCCCATCACCACAACCCCCCCCCACCCCTTCTGAATCCCCTCCCTCCACACCCCACCCCTAGCGAGTCTCCTCACACCCCACCCCCCCCACCCCACACGCACCCCTACCATGTCTCTTGACGTCAGTATTTTTTCTGGCCACACCCCTGCCGACTGCATGTCTTCGTGTTGTGTGTGAGTTTCACACAGACAGCACATAGAGCAGCATTCACACGCCCCCTTACTGCTGCAGCAAACCTGCCGCACCGGTTTGGCAAGCCTCTCTGGCTACACTTACCTCGTCTGTCTCGGAATCTTTCCTGGAATCCTTCCTCTCTTTGCTACTCCTCCCTTACGAACCTGCCAGCAAAGACAAGAAAAAAAAGCTGCTATACAGTTGTGCTGTGCCCCCATCCAGATTGAATGATTTATCAGTTGATTGATTGATAACCTTTATTTATAGACGGTGGATCCCACTGAGAGCAGGGTGTCTTCCGCAAGGGAGACCTGATTTCAGCACCAATTAAACAATTTCATAAATACACAACACATTTTTTTTTCTCATGAGAACACAAGTTATTCAGTTAAAGAGGAGGATAAAACGTGTTTGATAAGGGTTCTAAATTGGCCCCAGAGAAACCAGAGTGGAGAGTTGAATACCTTATTTGCAGTAAGCGATTTCATTATATTAATCACCCCCCCCCCCCCCCCCCCAATTAAAATGGCTCAATAATTCACTCCCTCATCATCTTCAGCTCCAGTTGTGGGGGTCCAAAATGGCTGCTGTGAAACACTCAGGTGGGAGCTACTCAGTTGGGGTTGTGGTTAATTTCCCCCATATTTCACTTTGAGATAGCAAATCTTTTTATGTTTTATTTTTTTATTTTTTTGTGTTCAATCAGTAATTATCGACATTAAAGTTTGAATGCATTTAAATCACCTGGCATTTCCAGGAGTCCATCGGCAGCCCCACGCTATTAAAAACAAATCTAAAATGTATTTATTCATTTTGAATGAAAATTCTTTTTTTTTTCTTTTTTTTAAATAGCAGAGGTCACCCATTCTGGTTACGGAGACACAGGGTGAGCTGGTCCTTGTTCGTTAAAATCAAAAACAGGCCTAGAACCAAGAGACCTGAGGTGAAAAGGCCGAGCAATCGGCTCGTCAATCGTCTGCTGAAATGCAGAAGGGAACCAGCAGACATAGACTCTCCCGGCCCCGGGCTGAGCCGCCTCAAAGCCCCCCAAACCAGAGTGAAATCTGCCTTACCTGCGAGCCGTTTGTTTCAGATGAGGGCGTGGCGCGACGGGTAATCTCCGTGGCAACTGGCGGAGAGGCGAGACGAAGCGACTGGTGTTCTTGCCGCCGGTGCCTGGAGAAGTCTCCTCTTTATAAACACACTTCCCTCCCATATAATGAGCCAAACTTACGTCAGAATCACCGCGCGGGATGAATCACCGCCGCTTTTGCGCTTAACAAAGAACTACTGCGTCTTTTGTGTCATGTCCCAGAATGCACTGTGCCCCTTTGAACTTTCCCTGCTTTAATTTTGGTCACAAAAAGTAACAGTTGTGGCTTCTTGGGCAAACAGAGGTTGAGAATGTGAAAACGGTGCGGTTGACTCTGGCGGCGAGGGCAGCATTGTCCCGAACAGGCACAAGATTTCCTCCGCACAATGCCACCTGCTGGGGTAGAGCAGTGAGGCCGCTGCAAAAGGGCGAGGTCATCGCAGGTGACCCAGGCTTGTGCTCCAAATTTGGACAAGGGGGGACGGCCACCTTCCTGAGCATGACATTAACTGCAGGCTGGTGGTGTGCGGGAAGTATTTAGGGGGCAAACTGTCCACGAGGCTGTGGAAAAGCAGACGGCCTTCAAGCAGGAGCTCGCCCGACCTGACCGTGGACCTGTGACATAACAACCGGCCAATCAAACCGCGAGAACACGCCCGTTTGTGTAACTGCGACATCACAACGAGGCGATCAAACCGCGAGAACACGCCCGTTTGTGTAACTGCGACATCACAACAAGTCGATTAAACCACAGGAACACACCTACGTCAGCCTCACAGACGGAATGTTCCAATTCCGGGGAGGGCGTTCCTCTTCGATTCACTCTCACATCAGGAATAAGCTGACGCAGCAAACCAACCAGGATCAAAGATGCATTTAATATACCTTAAGAGAAATCTGGGGGGGGGGGGGATAAAGATAAATAAAAACAATGACCAAAACATTGTCAAACAAAAAATGATATAATAAATAAAAATGGTAATTTTACAGATGTTTAAAGGCTTTAAAGTTTCAAAATAATTATCAGCTCCAGTTCTATTTATAAACAATGGCCCTAATATTGACTGGTGACTATCCTGGCCATGTGAACAGAGACCATGGTTGCTCATCAATTTAACAACCATAGGTAAAGCAGTTCAATTTCCAGTGGACAAAGTTTCACTTAATATTCAGAATCTTATGGGTTGAGATGGAGGACTGCCTTGTTATTACCAATACCGACAGGCTTAATTATGATTCTCACAATATTTATCATTGTATCACTGTGGCATCTTCCCTGCCATTGCTTTTACAGAAGATCATAAGGGGTAGCTGGAATACAAACTGCTGATTGGTTGTGATTACGGGTCCTCAGGTGGCTCCTCCAATCAGAACACCTTGTTAGCCCAAGGGTGCAGAACACAATTCTGGGATGGCTGATACTCCCACTCCCCTCCCCCCCTCCCCTCCACCCCCCCAGTCATATTTTGTGCCTTAGTCTTTACAGATTTAATCGTTTCTAAGTGATTGTGGGATACTTACAGGAAGTGGCCTGAAATTCAGACACAGCCCAGATGAGCAGCAAACACAAAAACATGAAACTCAGGTTCCTTCAATGGCTTTCAAAAGTTTTTATTTCTTAATTTTTTTACACAAGGTACTCATGAACAGACACATCAGAAATAACATGTTGCAAAGGCTAAAGCTAGGTGGGAATGATTTTATCAAAATCTATTATCCACGATCTCAGTGACATCACAGGTAAGCTACAACATTCTGTCTTGCACAGTGCAGGTCTGCTATATTTCTCCGACATCCAGAAATATACATCGTACATTTAGGTGCAATTTTTGCACAGTTGACAACCCACATTGTCCACGGTACTGCCAGCTTCTCGTGAAAAGATAATGCTCACACTGCGGATTATTGCACAGACTTGTTCATCACAACCAAACGGTCAGCAGCGAAATCAATCGACTGCGTATAGACGCGTGCTCCCAGCATTTAAGAAATAAAATACAATTTTCTGTTGTCAGAATGTTAGCTAGAAGTGTAAGGGTGCCCGTCCCTCCCCCCCCCCTCCCCTCCCAGCTGTGTCCTTCAGCTGAACTTTTAAAGGAAAAAAGCTCTCTTTTTTTTCCGCCAAGTCGTTCGTCCAAGGCTTTTTAAGCGGAAGTCCTTCTGTCTGTCCGTCGGTTTGGTCTGTCTGACTTCACTCAATGCCTTTGGATTTCAGGACCTGCTTCACCGTCATCAGGAAGTACGGTTCCGGGTTAGTAAAACTGCAGAAGAGAACACAATGTGTAAGTGTCACACACACACACACACACACACGCACACACCCACACACACCCACATGCAAGCACACACGCACATGCACACACCCACACGCACACGCCCGCACCCACACACGCACTGAAGTCATATTCACTTTCATTCAGCTCTTGGTATACATTTTTAACACAATAGTCACAGTATTTTATTTTCATAAACCCACACACACACACACACACACACACACACACACACACACACACTTTTCTACATTCAATTGCAGTCACTTAGATGATCTTCTCCAGGGGAAAACATCAGCCTTCGTCTCTGGAATTCCAAAGTGTGACATCACAGAAGGGACACAGAAGGCCTTCTTGGCGACGTCCTGGCGGTCAGGACACCTCGGCCAAAACAGGGCTGGGGAGGCCCCAACGGACTGTCACACGACTGGCAACGGGGGAAACCACTCCCAATACACACCCGGTGCAGTGCGGAATGTCGCTCCACGTGACCGCCTCCGAGCCGTTGCTGCCGCTGGCCACCGTGAACGTCAGCCCCTGGTCGAAGGCCTGCTTCAGCAGCCTCAGCAGCTCGTTGCCCTCCCGGTCGTCGGGCAGGTAGGCGACCGTGCGGAATCCCGCGAACGGCTTCCCCGGCCTCGGGTGCTTCTCCTGCAAGCAGGGAGAGTCACGCGTCCGAGAGGCGAGCGCGGAGCGCCACTGCGACGCAGCGCCGCCGCTCACTGCCACTAAACGTAGGAAGGTTGTGGTGAATAAAAATGCCAAAGCTATGTTTTTTTCTTCTACATCCCAAAAAAAAACTGTGCTCCAATGTACATAGTATTGCAGGAAACATTGCTTGCAGAAAACTATGTTAAGGGCATGCCACCAACCATTCCAGAAGGGGTAATATTTCAAATTCATTAATTCTTCCCCCCCCCCTTTATTTAAACAAATGTATGGTTGACTCATTATCAGGTGCAAATACACAGCAGACACCTTATAACAACAGTTAAAAAGCAACTGTAATTGGACAAAACTTCATACAAATTGGCTTAATATCTTTTTAATTATTTGAGCATTGATCTAATGGGAAAGGTTCAGATGACTCTCACACACAGACACACACACACACACACACACAAAATTCTGGCAACCAAGCCACACCCACCTCCACAAGTGACTTTTCTGGTTTGTGGAAAGAAAGAGGAAGATTCTGGCCCTTTCAAAATAAACGTCCCCACCCCCCCCCCCCCACCCCCCCACCCACCCACTGCAAACCTCACCGTCTGTATCCCATCATTAAAGTTGTATTCAATCTCGATGGTCCCACAGTGAGGATAACAGGGAAGGCTCCTGGGAAGGGAGATCCACTTCATATCTCCGTCCGGCTGGTCTCCCACAATGCTCTGCTCGTTTTTAAGGGCCACTCCCGCTCTACCTCCATTGGGCCTCTCTGCGAACGACACACACCCCGGCCGCAGGTTAACCGTGTTATTGGCAGCTGCATTTCCACCCAATAAACAAACTGCTTCAGCTGGACAAATGGATATCATGTAAGAAACGCATAGAAAGTTCTGCAAGCCACCCTGTGTGAGAGCTTGCAACGTAATGAATGCTGCTCACCTGGTTTCTCGAGGCTGAACTGGGGAAATAATTAGCCACCCTGTGGTGGATCTAACCCAACGACCTGAAAGCCCAGGCATGCAGGGCGACAGGGCTTGCTGGTTTTCACTTTGGCCACAGTATCACGGAAAACATTCGATTGGTCCGAACAGCTGATCGCAAGGTTAAGAGTGTCTTGGCTGGAAATGATCTGCTTACATAAGGTAACTCTAGCCTGTGGCTTTCTCTCCAGGCAGGTGTCGGTGACGCCACCATTTTGCGAAAGTAAACACACACACGCGCACACAAAAAAAACATTAAAGAGGGAGCGGACGCATACCCTGGTTAGCAGGTGGACCCGCCCCGTTCAGGTACTGATTGCACTCCCACTTCTCTTTGTGGTGAATGGTCCCCATGGCCCCTTCTTAAAACTCTTACATTAAAAAAAAGAAATAAATTATTAATCACACTTCACCGGTCATTTTCCCTCTTGCCCGTGAAGAAACGCAGGGCCTGAAAGGTCATAATTGTTGTTACGCACACACTTAATTTTATCACGCTTAATTGATCATCTAAAGCAGTTGATTGCACAGGTAGCTTACCTCACCTGGTTTTGTGGGTCTGAAGTCCCTTTTGTTTTGTAACTCAGCTCTCAGTAAATAAAGTGAATAAAGTGAAGCTGTTGATTGCACAAATAACTCACTTCACCAGATTTTTTTTCTTCTTTTTTTGATGCTGAATGTAAAATAAATAGTCTAATTTGTCAACACTGGCCAACAATTAATAGCAATAATTGTTTTGTTTTTTCTTCACAAGCACAAGCACAGTTTGGCGAATTCAGCAATCCCTAAAGCTAACTTGCCAAAGTAGGTTTCAGTTGGAAAAAGTGCTTTTTGAATTTATTTGCCAGCCAAAGTTAAGGACTGACAAATAAATAATGTTAACAGATTACAGGCATGTTTGCTTTCTAAGTTTGAGACGGAAGCAAAATCTGCACACCCTTCACCTCACAAGAACGAAACTGGCTAAGGCCGAGCAGCGACTCCTGCAGCAGCCAGCCGTGCTCTTCTCCTCCGGTCAGTGCCCACCTTGAGTGTACTGCACAGCCCGTCTCAGATCCTGCAGCTCTGATTTCTCTGTCCCGCGCTCTCTTACGCACCTTCCTCGGCTGTTTCTGCGGACAAATGTGTCTTGTCGAATCATATCTCCTTTTTTTTTGCACTTGTATTGAGTCATTAAAAAAATGCAACGCACGCACACTCACACACGCACACACAGTCATAAACCTTTTTTCGCAGCAGGTGCTCACCTGGAATGCGTCGCACTGGCCTTGTACTCTTCTACCCCTCCTTGCCCCTCGCTCCTCTCCCCTCTCCAGGTAGGTCCCAGGTTGTGCTCCACAGAGACTGCGGTCCTCCTGCTCTTTGCGGCTGGTCACGCAGAGAGCTTCCAGCCGCTTCCAGCTTCCAGAGCTTCGAAGTTGCAAGTGTGAATTCTCTGGCGGCGCATTCTGTTGAGGAAATGCGAGAGCTGAAGTGAAGGAAGTGCGGAGGAATTTGCGGATTCCGCAGGGGACTGAATACCAGAAACTAGTGGGGGAGGGGAAAGGGTGGGGGGTGGGGGGGGGGCAGTCACACCAAAAGACTACCTGGTGGTATGTCACTGCATGCTCTATGGGAGGGTTTCACGCCCAGGAACCTGAACAAGAATTTCGAGACACTCCCTTCCCTGGAACTGCTAACCTCGGCAAACCAGCTTGAGTCACGCTTGCGTCTCGCGAGCCTCACCTGTGTGCTGTGTGTGGGCCTCACCTGTGTGCTGTGTGTGGGCCTCACCTGTGTGCTGTGTGTGGGTCTCACCTGTGTGCTGTGTGTGGGCCTCACCTGTGTGCTGTGTGTGGGTCTCACCTGTGTGCTGTGTGTGGGCCTCACCTGTGTGCTGTGTGTGGGTCTCACCTGTGTGCTGTGTGTGGGTCTCACCTGTGTGCTGTGTGTGGGCCTTAGCTTACCTGTGTGCTGTGTGTGGGTCTCATCTTACCTGTGTGCTGTACCGTACCTGTGTGCTGTGTGCGGAACTCACCTGTGTGCTGTGTGTGAGACTCACCTGTGTGCTGTGTGTGGACCTCACCTGGGTGCTGTGTGTGGACCTCACCTGGGTGCTGTGTGTCCGGAAGCTGTCCTCCTGTCTGTCCCCCTCACCGTTCTGCCTGACACCGTCAGCCGCTTTGGCTCTTTATCATTTTGATCAGTTTGGCAGAATTGCAGCGCCATTGTGCTGGTTTTGCCTTCATTGTGTTTAAGTGCTCTTGGCTATGAGATACATTATAAAAATGAAAGTATAGTGTTTTTATTATTATTATTATTATTATTATTATTATTATTATTATTATTATTCCCGTATTATTGTGTTTTAGATGTAATAATTGAGGACTCACTCATGAGCAGAAATAGAGTTCGCTTCCCTTACTGATTAGAATGTTGCAAGAAAACAAGCAATTAAGTACTTTTTTGGAGCAGGCGAGGGGTGGGTTATCGATAAAGAGATTTTGAAAATAAACAATGTTATGTTTTCTTTGGAGTTTGAAAGCATTTGAACAATTCCCAGTTTCGTGGGTGTGCCCCACGAGCCTGGAATGTTGGCTCCGCCAGGTCGTCGGCATGGCAACGAATTGCAGCGAGTGCAAAGAATGTTAATTGGTCGTAGCACGAGGGTCATTGTTATTTTCCCCGGTCCCGTTTCTGTTTTAAAACGTTAATGTGTTAACTTTTTGTGTGTGTGTGTGTGTGTGTGTGTGTGTGTGTGTGCTCCGGAACGCGTCGCTGTTGTTTCAGGGCGTGGCGCGCAGGCCGGTGGCAAAGCCGTCCGCTTCACTGCAAACTCTCAGAAGCCGGACCCAGGGAGTCCGGCTTCTGAGATCAGCAGATCAGGGGAGTTGAGATCAGCTGGAAGACTGCGAGGTTCCGGGGCCAGGGGCTGGGGCCGTCAATGATTTAGGATTGCTTGTCCGGCCTGGAGACCGACTCCTCCCTCCAGTTTTGAAAGCAAGGATCTCATTCATCCAATTTTAGGCCGGGAGGGCTGCAGTGCCTCCAGGTGTTCAGCAGGCTTAAGCACTCACTTTCAGTCACTCGGCCTGAAGGGTCCACGCTGCCTCTGCTTTACTAGGTCTTCAAGCGGGGGGCGTGATGCTCAAATCCAACTTTATTTTGGATTTAGTTTGGATTACAAATCTAAAATTGCGCAGTTGAAACATTATGGAGGGCACGGCGTATGTGTATATACACCCACCGGCCACTTCATTAGGTGACAGGAGTGGCACCCGGTGTGGTCTTCTGCTGCTGTAGCCCATCTGCTTCAAGGTTTGAAGTGTTGTGCGTTCAGATATGCTCTTCTGCATACCTCGGTCGTAATGAGTGGTTATTTGACTTGCTGTTGCCTTTCTATCAGATCGAACCAGTCTGGCCATTCTCCTCTGACCTCTGACATCAACAAGGCATTTTCCCCCAGAGAACTGCCGCTCACTGGATATTTTCTCTTTTTCAGACCATTCTCTGTAAACCCTAGAGATGGTTGTGTGTGAAAATCCCAGTAGATCAGCAGTTTCTGAAATACTCAAACCAGCCCGTCTGGCACCAACAACCATGCCACATTCAAAGTCACTTAAATCACATTTCTTCCCCATTCTGATGCTTGGTTTGAACTTCAGCAGATCGTCTTGACCATGTCTACATGCCTAAATGAATTGAGTTGCTGCCACGTGCAGGGGAACAGGTGTACCTAATGAAGTGACCAATGAGTGTATATATATATATTATATATATATATATATATATATATATATATATATATATACGTATAAAATATGTAGATGAAATACATTTTGCAGGCTTTAGAGGTCTGAGATGCATCCACCAATCACAGCTCTTGGTCGGTGATTTCATAGACCAATGATGTGCGATGCGACCAACTCCATTCACGTGGCAACCTTGCTATACCCCTATAGGCCTCAAGCACGGGAAATTTGGTTGAGTTAAATTATAACTATGGGTGGTGCAGTGGGTAGCACTGCTGCCTCACAGCAAGAAGGTCTTGGGTTCGAATCCCGCCTTGGGCCTTTTTCGGGTGCTCCGGTTTCCTCCCGCAGTCCAGAGACATGTAGTGTTTTTATTGGTTTTAAATTCCCAAAACAACCAAAATGCATTCATCTAAAGGTCAAAAACTCATCAAGAAAAAACTGTGAACAAAATTTCAACATCAAAACAAAGAAAAGTCAGTTCTTTAAATCAATAAACATCAATACATATGCCTAAAACACAAAATCACAACAACAGTATATATATATATAGTATTTATTTATTTTTAACACAGACATTCTCTGTTAAAAACAGTACATGTACTGGGTATATATTTTTTTGACTAATAAAGCTAAATATGAATGCATCCAAAATGATACTGTTTGTATAATGCATCCTTACACTGTCATATTATACTGTGTATTTGGCATGTTTTCATCACCCTCAAGAGAAACACATTATTTTTAAGGTGAGCCTCTGTCATTAAGTGTTTTTATACTGAGAAGAAATGTTTATATATAGATATTAAGAAATTAGTGTACATAGTTCCCTGGGAGACAATCCAGAGAGGAAATGATACAGTAACGTGGGGAGGGGCTACACTTGATTGATGTATGACGTCATTATTGAAGATCCAATCCAGTTACTGCATACACAGGAACAGAGGAGCACACAGCGTAATAGAGTCTATCACAGAGTCAGCAGAATCAGATCCATCAGGATTGAGTAGATTTATCACATATGTGTTTCTAAAGCAGTGACCTGCTACCTTCAGTTACGATTCTTCTTTCTGACCTCATAGAGTGCAAAGGTCAACTGGCTGGTTCCTCTCGATCTCTAATGTCTGTCTATCGTGTGCCCATCTCTGTAATGTGGTGATTTTCTCTTCTGGTCCATTTGGTGGCGCTGTGCTGAGGATCTGATGTCTCTGTTCATCCAATCATTCAATGAATTTGGCTCTGAGTGCCGCCTTCACCTTCTGCAGGAAGTCAGTCTGCCAGCACTCATTCCTGTGGAAGAAAGAAACACACACTGATCAAGGACCAGCAGGACTGAGCTCAACACAGGAGACATGGAGAAACTCACAAGTTTGGTGCTGAAAACTGACATCTAACTGTAAATGTGTAAAGAGAAGCAAAGACACTGAACACACCCCAGCTTCCACTCATGTGCTTTTATACTTCATGATTAATAGAGCTTTTCTGGTAGCTGTGACACACCTGTGTTACTACACAACTGCAGCAGAGGTCAGGTTTATACTGCAGACAGAGCTAAAGACCCTGGTCCTTTACCATGGAAACCAATCACACTCTTCTCCTGACTCTAGGGGATGATGTCACCCTCTGCAGCAGACTCACATGCTTCTATGAGCTCTGCTTGTACATTATTAGCAATATATACAAAATAGTATGCAAAGCATTTTGGGAAAATTCTTAATTGTATTCTGACATATATGCATTAATTTGTAGCTTTCGTATGGATGTGGTGATTGGTTATTAAATGTTCTGGTGTAAAGTTTTATTCTCAGTGAATAAAGAAACAGACACATAAAGATTGAACAGCAGTAGCTGAAGCACAGACATGAGGAAACAACAGTCACATTGACACTGCTGGGCACTGAGAAATGATCACATATCCAGTGATTCATATTTTCACCAAATAACTGAAAATACACTAAATCCAGCAAATCAGAAAATCACACTAAAAGGCCATACCAGTTTTCTGCATGGGGGATGTCAGCGTAGACGACTCTGTCTTCCTCTTCATCAGTTGCAGCCACAGTAAAAACCAGCTTCTGGTGAAAGGCTCTTCGCAGCAGCTTCAGCACCTCCTGACCCTCTGGGCTGCCTGGTAAAATGGCTTTTGTTTGGATTCCAGTAAAGGGCTTTCCTGGGTTGGGATGGGCCTCCTGGACAAAAAATATAACACACAAGGCAAAGGGAAACTGTATGGAAGTAGATCTTATGTACTGTAGGTCTAAGGGCTCATGTTTTCAACTCAATTCAGTTTCATTTTATCTGCCAGCTTTATATATACACAATAAAAGACTAAAAAGTGTACACATCACATGAAAACAAGAAATATGAAATTTGTGAATGATTGAACCTGGGGCTGTGTTCAACGTATTCATACAACATATTATAACTTAATTTTGGATGATGCATGTATGAATACAGTGATTGCTGTCTTATGATTATAGTTAAAAAAAAATATATTAAATGTGTGCATTTGTATTACAAATAAGGTGTCGTTTGAAAGGTTCATTTCTATAGGTGATAAGCATGCATGACTGTTTTCTTTTTAATGTGTTTTGTGGGAGCGCACTGAACTTCAAAGGCTTTTGAGTTTATTTGTTTGTTCTTGGCTGGCATTACATGATTTCTTTAAAATAATATTTATGAATCACAATGAACAGTTGTTGTGATCGGTGATTTGTCCTCAATTTCCTCTAATTTGGTTTTCTGAACAAAAAAAAAAAACAAAAAAAAAACAATTTCCACGTGGATCAGTATCCTTGTTTAATAGTGACTCCTGTACTGGGATATGTATCTGAAAGGGACCCCAGTATTGGGATATGTATCTGAAAGGGACCCAAGTATAGGGATATGTATCTGAAAGGGACCCCTGTATTGGGATATGTATCTGAAAGGGACCCCTGTATTTGGGTATGTACTGTACAGTGACCCCTGTTTCGTGGAATGTATTGTACAGTGACCCCTGTATTTGGGTATGTACTGTACAGTGTCTCCTGTATCAGGGTATGTATTGTACAGTGACCCCTGTATCGGAGTATGTAATGTACAGTGACCCCTGTATCTGGGTATGTACTGTACAGTGACCCCTGTATCGGGATATGTATTGTACAGTGACCCCTGTATCGGGGTATGTATTGTACTCTGAGATACCTGACAATAACCAGCATGAGGCTGAACTGCCAAAAACCAAACAAATTAGGCTACAAAAAATATTTTAAAAACTCCACGACAGAAAAAAAAACACTGAAACAGCGGTGGGAAGAAATCCTCAATGGGAAGTGATCTCAGAAGAAACTCGGCTATAGAGGGAGAGGAGCACTAGTACTATGAATACCTAAAATATTGGTAACACTTTACAATAAGGTCACATGAATTGGCATTAACTAATGTAGTTGTTAACTAATAACTACTGGAAAGTTCATCTGTACAGGTGTGTTAAGGTATTTGTACATCATTAACTCATACTAACAACTACATTAGTTGATGCCAGTTCATACTGGCATGTATTTTTTAATGGTTAACTAATTATAAGTTTATCCTATGATTTGCTCATGTACAAATAATCATGCAACCAATACGTTAGTTAATGTATTTGTTCACTACTTACTAAATTTCATGCTTAATTAATGTATTTGTACATCATTAATCATCATGTTAAAAACTGCATTATTCAATGCCAATTCATATGACCTAATTGTAAAGTGTTATAAAGTGAGGGACAATGGTGGCCCAGTGGTAGAGCTCCAGCCTGCCATGCCGGCGGCCGGGGTTCGTATCCTGCTGGAATTCGCTGGCATTTACTCTGTGTCACCCCTAGCTGCTTCTGTGGACATACATCAATCATTCCACAGTATCGTTATTCTGGTCTGCACTATTGTCAATGCCCCAAAAATCCGGCCGCTGGGCATGCGCAAGTCAGTGCATTCGTAGTGCCGGTCCCAAGCCCGGATAAATGGGAGGGTTGGGTTAGGAAGGGCATCCGGTGTAAAGCGTATGACAAATCAAATATGGGGATCAGGATGATCCGCTGTGGCGACCCTGAACGGGAACAGCCGAAAGAAGAAGAAAAGAAGAAAGAAAAAACTAAGTGTCATAATGCACCTTGGGTGTTATTTATAACCCCAAAGGTGCATATTGAGACACAGCAGACCAGTATAATGAAATTAAACAGTAGCATGTTGAAGCGCTGCACTCTAATACTGGGATAATAGAAAGCAATGAAATATATTTTTTCTTTGGAAACAGAATGATGAAACAGCTTTGCAGTGACTCTGCATCCATGATGCTGCTGCAAAATTACATCTTTCCAAATCACATGAATCCAAGAGTACTGAATTATGAATTAAGAATTCTTGAATAATCATCATTTTCTTACCGTCTGTATTCCACTGGGAATATTGTAGGTAATACAGATACATTGTCTTATTGTGTGTCTCAGATATTGCACTGTAATCTGTCCCTCTGGCTGGTCTCCCACCACTGTGAGTGCTTTTAGACACACTGGACACTGACGACCCACACTAGATATAGAGCTACGCAGACAGTCTTCACAGAAGGCATGAGTACATATCAGTCTCAGCTTGTTCTGCCAGGGCTTCATGCAGATGAGACAGGTCTTCACTTCAGCTGCTGTGCCTCTGGCTTCTGAAGGTTCCCTAGTCTCAGTAGAGCAGCCATAAATGCCTATTGCTCTGCATGCCTTGGAGATCTTAGACATTTCAGCCTTGCAGACGTCCTCCAGTCGCTCTTTCAGCTCAGAAACACATTTCCTTACAGTCTCAAAGGAGATGTGTGGGTTGATAGTGATGCTGGGTAAGTCTCCAGGTCTGGCAGGGACACAGAGAGACTGAGAGCTCTAATTAGAAAGAGAGAGAGAGAGAGGATTAAGCATCAGTGGAGCAGAATTGGGAGTAATAAAACGCTTCGCACAAGATAAGAGGACAACAAAAACTGTGTCCTCATGTCCAAAGCATAAGTCAGAAATTCCAGTCAGATAAAGAATCAGGAACAGCTCCATTAGACAGCTCTGTCAAAGCCAGTGATGTTACCTGGAGGAAATGGATGTGATCCTCTGTGTGTGAAAGCTGCTCCAGCTCAGTGTTTCTCCTCCTCAGCTCAGCAATCTCCTTCTCCAGTCGCTCCAGGAGTCCTTCAGCCCGACTCACTACAACCTTCTCCTGATCTCTGATCAGCTCTTTCACCTCAGTGCGACTTCTCTCAAAAGAACGAATCAGCTCAGTAAAGATCCTCTCACTGTCCTCCACTGCTGCCTGTGCAGAGCGCTGTTAGGAGACACAGAGAGAGGAGAGCTGAATATTTTATCTAGGCCTTTCACTCAGCTCTTACTGGAACCCCAGACAGCCTGTTCCTCACAGTGTGACTCAGTGGGATAGAGCCCCACAGGGCTAGAAAGTGGTCCAACACTGGGCCCAACACTGGCTGACTGGAAGAGAGCCCTGACTGAGCTCTGAAATGGCTCTTTCAGTAGCCAGCTGCTGTCTTCTCCTCTGGTCAGTACCCACCTTGAGTGACTGCACAGCCTGTCTCAGATCCTGTGAGTCCTTCTCTCTCTCCTGGATTCTCTGCTGGAATTCTCTCTGTGTCACCCCCAGCTGCTTCTGTGGACATACATCAATCATTCCACGGTATCATTATTGTGGTATGTACTGTTGTCATAATGTCAGAGAGGTTTTATACGTAGTGGACAAAGTAAATTTGCTTTTTTTCTTTTAGTTGCACTTTTGCATATACTAGGCATATTAACATTTGCATGAGACATGTCACCGTGTTCCAATTCATTCAAATACCGTTTCAGGTCTGGCTACCTCTGACCACAACAATGAAAGGTGTACCTTTTGGCCAATTCCCTGTATCAGCTTCAATTCTTACAACAAACTTTAGAGCCATGGCTTTGAAAGCTGTATCATAAAACACAAAACCGCTTGCAAATGTTTCTGCCAGAGTACCTCTCAGAGTACTTCGCTTTGTTGCAGCTAGCCACTATCTATAGCAGCAGAACAGCAATGTCTGTTTATTTGTTATAACTTTAATAAGCTGTTACTTCAAATGACAACTTACATTTTTAACAGTACATTAAATCACACGTTTTTCTTTTTCACAATGTATCAGATACTCCATCTTTCTCGATCCTTTCCCTGCATCAGTACATCTATGGGCAGGATGTCACCTCCACTCATTTCACAATACGCCCGTTTGCTTAATCACCCCAATAATGACAAGAAAAACATGAATAGGGATATTTCCTTGGCAGAAAATCTTGAACGTTAGCAGTCCTCTGTTTACAATTTAATGCATCACTAAACAACAGCATATACATTCTGGACTGCATTTATATAGTGCTTTTATCCAAAGCGCTTTACAATTGATGCCTCTCATTCGCCAGAGCAGTTAGGGGTTAGGTGTCTTGCTCAAGGACACTTTGACATGCCCAGGGCGGGGTTTGAACCAGCAACCCTCCGACTGCCAGACAATCGGTCTTACCTCCTGAGCTATGTCGCCCCATGAGCTGCAGCATAATGCTAATCTTTTCACCACTGATGCCTCTGTCTTTTACAAAGCTGAGAAAGGTGAATCTTTTCTGTTGATCTCTGCATGCTCTAAGCCATGGCTTCTGTAATAAAAATGCTAAATATGCCAACTCATTTAAACAGCTCAGTTCACTTCCTGTTTTATGTGCTTAATCACTGTCTGGACTTCAAACTTCAAGCCTACTTCATGGATAAGACTTAAAGCTACACAGCTCAGAGAAATAGTGCATTCATACTCTGAAGTACATTCATAATATCTAGTAACGCAAAATATAAATAGAATTTAATTGTCACATTGTATTCCGAATGACTGAAACAGAATATATGCATTTGGATACAGGGAGTATTTTGAAAGATGTTTCCACTGTAGAATATATATTTCATAGTAGAATAAAGTTATTCTCGTGTAGAGGCTTGCTGATTACATTTTCCATTGCTTTGTAAAATGTCGTAATGAATGAGTGATTGAGATAACTTTTCCATAGTGCAGTGTTTCCCTGGGTTCCCCTTAAAGCCAAAACTAAGCATAAAGTGATAAGTTCCGGTCCTTACCTGTTTCTCAGTCCTTTCTTTTGCAACTGAAACTGTATCATGGCCTCTGTGATCTTCAATTGTACAGAGATAACAGATAAACTGCTGATCGGTGCGACAGTAAATCTCGAGCGCTTTGTCATGACAAGAGCAGATCTTCTCCTGAAGGTTTCCAGTGGCTTTAACCAGATTATGCTTCTTAAGAGCAAGCGATTCATAGTGAGGCTGGAGATGAGTTTCGCAGTAAGAGGCCAGACACACCAAACAGGACTTGACGGCTTTGTACTTTCTCCCAGCGCAGAAATCACACTCCACGTCTCCAGGTCCAGCGTAACAGTGAGCAGGAGGAGCAGCTTGGAGTCCTGTCTTCTTCAGTTGTTCCACCACTTCATCCAGTAAAGTGTTTTTCTTCAGGACAGGCCTCGAGGTGAAGGTCTCTCTGCACTGGGGACAGCTGTAGACACCAGTATGATCATCCTGATCCCAGCAGCCCTTAATACAGCCCATACAGTAACTATGTCCACAGGGAATAGTCGCTGGAACCTTGAGTATATCCAGACAGATCGAGCAACTGAACTGGTCCTGATCCAGAAGGCCTGCAGCCTGTGCCATTTTACCGCTCAAATTGACAGAGATTAGTTTCAGTTCAGAATGTTGTGTAGTTTTCTCTGAATCTGTTTGAGAAAGAGCAGGAGATATTTCCTGGTGTTGAGCAGACCCACCCTGAGGCTGGTCTCTGCTATTTTACCGCTCACGCTGACAGAAACAGAGTTCAGTTTCGTTCCTCTGAAATCACATGACAGAGAAGGTGGGAGTGACTTCCTGGTTCTGCCCACAGCTGCAGGAGGTGTGGCGCTGGACTGAGGCTATGCTGAACAGAGCATGGAGTGAAGAGAGAAAGATATGATCTGTTCGTCTTTACCCATTTCTGACAGGAAGTTTGCTGCTCAACAAAAGCCAGACTCTGATCAGAAAGTGGACTTTTTTTTCAAACTCATTTGTTTAGAGTCCCTCCCCCCTCTCCTATTTCCTCACTGTCCCCCCAGTCTTTTAAGAAATTTCTTAGGCGAAAAAGCCTAATTAAATATTATTCAGCCATTACATTACATTACAGGCATTTGGCAGACGCTCTTAATCCAGAACGACATACAACAAAGTGTAACCAGGGACATGTGTGTTGAAAACCCTAGAGGGGAGTACAGTTCCAAGTGCAGGGAGCGGCCGCGTAGTGTAACTTGGACCCTGTAGGTTAATCTGAACACAAACAAAAGTAGGAGCAAAACAGTATTTGCAAATAATACAGGCAATAATTAAACAAGTAGGCACGAGTGCAATAACTAAAATAAACTAAAATAAACAGCTTACCTAGTTATATACCTAAGCTTACATGACCAATTAGAGACTACAGGGAGGTCGGGAGGGGTGGGGAGAGGTGCAAGCTGAAGAGGTGAGTCTTCAGTCGTCGCTTGAAGCCGCAAAGAATTACCCATAGATGTCCTCCAGTAGAATCTGATTGTCATGCTTCTCATCCTAAAACCATCTTTACTGGGAGACACAGTGTGGCTCAGTCTGCAGGGCGGGTGACTGTCAACCCATGTGTGAATCCACCCATGCGCCCGAGGGTTTGATTCCCACACTATGGCTCTGTCTCTAACCCTCCCTGCTTTTCCTCATCTACATAAACTGCAAAATTACACGTGGAAGATGAAAACAATTTTTTTTTTAATCACCTGTACAGGTGGTAGAGAGAGGCTTCATTAAGACTGAACAACAGGCAGCATTAGTGTGTTCTTTCAGTGACACGGCTTTGAACCAATCGCTGTGCTGTGCCTTAGATGGTAAAACCCATTGGTTGGTTCAAATAAGTCATTGATTGTACGTACGCACAGCAGTTGGACAAAATAACAGAAACCATGTGAGAGGATTTCAACCTTGGGCAGCTACACAGGTGAATCATATCAAGTTTGATGCAAACTTAATATGACTAACCTATCAAAAGTGGAAATGCGTCAGCTACCAAAGAGGTGTGACAGTCAACATTGTGCTATGTTCGTTTCCAAAGCAACATGAGGCAACAAACAGTTCCAAAAAATTCACGTCACCTGTCTTCTGCCGTGTGTTGCATAATTGAACAGAGTTTTGCATAATCATGAGATCTCCAACAAGGTCTAGACACCTTCTGCAATGGCCGACCACAGCCAACCACACACACACACACACACACACCAGGCAGACTGTAGCTTAATGACACACACACCAGCCAGACTGTACCCCGACCCCACACACACCAGACAGACCGTACCCCAACCACACACACATTCCCTGTGAATACGTCTCACAGCTTTATTTAAACGAGGTGACATTACATCATGGCCCACGGCTGCTGGCTCTTGGTCCACTCAAGGTAAATGAGATCATAAAAGTGTGGAGAAGGGGGAAGGGGGGGGGGCTCTTTTTTAGTGGTGGGGTGAGCAATAGTCTCATTGGAATCAAAACATGAGGGGGGGGGGGGACAGAGGGGAGGGTGTCCCAAGGAGGCCATCAAGGTGAGCATGAGTTGGGGCTGGGGTTGGTGTTTGGGTTGGGTGGGGGGGGCTGGAAAATTAAGGAATTATATCTTACTGTCAGGACTCATTTGGTATGGTCTGATGAGGAGCTTTTTAAATTCTGTCTGTTGGGCCAGTGGGTGTGGCTGAGGTGGGATGGGGGTGGGAGCATAGATCAATGCGCCCATCCCCCTCTCCCCCAACCCCTTGCAGGTGAGATGTACAAGGCCGTTAATGCTCATGGATTAACGGAGTGACTGAAATAAATAAGATCAGTCTTGAAATAGGGGGTCAAATTAAAGACCAACATAGCTGACCAATGCATCCCAACTGCCTGCTATTCTGCTATGCGTGTGTGTGCATGTGTCTATGTGAGACGGTGTGTGTGCATGTACGTGTGCATACACATGCGTGTGTGTATTTGTGTGTGCGTCTGTTCATTGCAATTTCTTTGAGTGAGGAAAATGTGTCAAGCACTTTTGATGAAGTGGTGTGTGTATGTGTGTGTGAGTGTGTGTGTTTGCATGTGTGTGTATGTGAGAGAGTGTCTGTGTGTGAGAGAGAGAGTGTGTGTCTATGTGTGTGTGTGTGTGTGTGTGTGAGAGAGAGAGAGAAAGAGAAGCAGACCACTGGAAGTGTGGGGTTGTGTATATGTATGTACGTGTGTGCACATTTATCTGTGCACCTATGAGCAAGTGCATCTACTGGCTTATTTAGAGGAGTAATATTGAGCGAACTGTACCCTCAAAAATAAACAGGGATTCAAAACATATGAAAATCTGTTGCATTTCAAACAGAATTTATGCGTAATTTTGTGTAGTGGACATCTGAAACATGTCAGCAAGTCAAAATCATACGTTTATAGGCAGTTCTCATGAAATTAGGAAAAGTCATGATCAAACAAGCCTCGAGCTGCCAAACAGCGTCTGGGGTCTCCAGTACCCCAAATAGAACATGGAGGATAAACAGAAGTTAATGTTATTAATGACCTATGTACCAAGGTGGGGTGTGTTCTGCACTTGATTGATGTATGTCATCGTTAATGATGGACCAATCCAGTTACTGCATACACAGGAACAGAGGAGCACACAGCGTAATAGAGTCTATCAGAGAGTCAGCAGAATCAGATCCATCAGGATTGAGTAGATTTATCACATATGTGTTTCTAAAGCAGTGACCTGCCACTACCTTCAGTTACGATTCTTCTTTCTGACCTCATAGAGTGCAAAGGTCAACTGGCTGGTTCCTCTCAGTTTCTAATGTCTATCTATTGTGTGCCCATCTTTGTAATGTGGTGATTTTCTCTTCTGGTCCATTTGGTGGCACTGTGCTGAGGATCTGATGTCTCTGTTCATCCAATCATTCAATGAATTCGGCTCTGAGTGCCGCCTTCACCTTCTGCAGGAAGTCAGTCTGCCAGCACTCCAACCTGTGGAAGAAAGAAACACACACTGATCAAGGACCAGCAGGACTGAGTTCAACACAGGAGACATGGAGAAACTCACAGGTTTCGTGCTGAAAACTGACATCTAACTGTAAATGTGTCAAGAGAAGCAAAGACACTGAACACACCCCAGCTTCCACTCATGTGCATTTATAGTTCATGATTAATAGAGCTTTTCTGGTAGCTGTGACACACCTGTGTTACTACACAACTGCAACAGAGGTCAGGTTTATACTGCAGACAGAGCTAAAGACCCTGGTCCTTTACCAATGGAGGAAACCAATCACACTCTTCTCCTGACTCTAGGGGATGATGTCACCCTCTGCAGCAGACTCACATGCTTCTATGAGCTCTGCTTGTACATTATTAGCAATATACATAAAATAGTATGCAAAGCATTTTGGGAAAATTCTCAATTGTATTCTGACATATATGCATTAATTTGTAGCTTTCGTATGTATGTGGTGATTGGTTATTAAATGTTCTGGTGTAAAGTTTTATTCTCAGTGAATAAAGAAACAGACACATGAAGATTGAACAGCAGAAGCTGAAGCACAGGCATGAGGAAACAACAGTCACATTGACACTGCTGGGCACTGAGAAATGATCACATATCCAATGATTCATATTTTCACCAAATAACTGAAAATACACTAAATCCAGCAAATCAGAAAATCACACTAAAAGGCCATACCAGTTTTCTACATGGGGGATGTCAGCGTAGACGACTCTGTCTTCAGCTCCATCGGTTGCAGCCACAGTAAAAACCAGCTTCTGGTCAAAGGCTCTTCGCAGCAGCTTCAGCACCTCCTGACCCTGTTGGCTTTTTGGTAACCAGGCCCATGTATTGATTCCAGTAAAGGGCTTTCCTGGGTTGGGATGGGCCTCCTGGACACAGAATATAACACACAAGGCAAAGGGGACTGTAAAGAAGTAGATTTTATGTACTGTAGGTCTAAGGGCACATGTTTTCAACTCAATTCAGTTTCATTTTATCTGCCAGCTTTATATATACACAATAAAAGACTAAAAAGTGTACACATCACATGAAAACAAGAAATATGAAATTTGTGAATGATTGAACCTGGGGCTGTGTTCAACGTATTCATACAACATATTATAACTTAATTTTGGATGATGCATGTATGAATACAGTGATTGCTGTCTTATGATTATAGTTAAAAAAAAAAAAATTAAATGTGTGCATTTGTATTACAAATAAGGTGTCGTTTGAAATGTTCATTTCTATAGGTGATAAGCATGCATGACTGTTTTTTTTTTAATGTGTTTTGTGGGAGCGCACTGAACTTCAAAGGCTTTTGAGTTTATTTGTTTGTTCTTGGCTGGCATTACATGATTTCTTTAAAATAATATTATGAATCACAATGAACAGTTGTTGTGATCAGTGATTTTTCCTCAATTTCCTCTAATTTGGTTTTCTGTACAAACAAAAAAACAAACAAAAAAACAATTTCCACGTGGATCAGTATCCTTGTTTAATAGTGACTCCTGTACTTGGATATGTATCTGAAAGGGACCCCAGTATTGGGATATGTATCTGAAAGGGACCCAAGTATAGGGATATGTATCTGAAAGGGACCCCTGTATTGGGATATGTATCTCAAAAAGACCCCTGTATTGGGATATGTATTGTACAGTGACCCCTGTATCTGGGTATGTATTGTACAGTGACCCCTGTATCTGGGTATGTATTGTACAGTGACCCCTGTATCGGGGTATGTATTGTACTCTGAGATACCTGACAATAACCAGCATGAGGCTGAACTGCCAAAAACCAAACAAATTAGGCTACAAAAAATATTTTAAAAACTCCACGACAGAAAAAAAACACTGAAACAGCGGTGGGAAGAAGTCCTCAATGGGACGTGATCTCAGAAGAAACTCGGCTATAGAGGGAGAGGAGCACTAGTACTATGAATACCTAAAATATTGGTAACACTTTACAATAAGGCCACATGAATTGGCATTAACTAATGTAGTTGTTAACTAATAACTACTGGAAAGTTCATCTGTACAGGTGTGTTAAGGTATTTGTACATCATTAATTCATACTAACAACTACATTAGTTGATGCCAATTCATACTGGCATGTATTTTTTAATGGTTAACTAATTATAAGTTTATCCTATGATTTGCTCATGTACAAATAATCATGCAACCAATATGTTAGTTAATGTATTTGTTCACTACTTACTAAATTTCATGCTTAATTAATGTATTTGTACATCATTAATCATCATGTTAAAAACTGCATTATTCAATGCCAATTCACATGACCTAATTGTAAAGTGTTATAAAGGGAGGGGCAATGGTGGCCCAGTGGTAGAGCTCCAGCCTGCCACGCCGGCGGCTGGGGTTCGTATCCTGGCCAATGCCCCAAAAATCCGGCCGCTGGGCATGCGCAAGTCAGTGCATGTGTACTGCCGGTCCCAAGCCCGGATAAATGGGAGGGTTGGGTTAGGAAGGGCATCCGGTGTAAAGCGTATGACAAATCAAATATGGGTATCAGGATGATCCGCTGTGGCTACCCCGAACGGGAACAGCCGAAAGAAGAAGAAGAAAAAAACTTCTGTCATAAAGCACCTTGGGTGTTATTTATAACTCCAAAGGTGCATATTGAGACACAGCAGACCAGTATAATGAAATTAAACAGTAGCATGTTGAAGCACTGGTATAATAGACAGCAATGAAATATATTTTTTCTTTGGAAACAGAATGATGAAACAGCTTTGCAGTGACTCTGCATCCAGGTTGCTGCTGCAAAATTACATCTTTCCAAATCACATGAATCCAAGAGTACTGAATTATGAAGAATTATTAATAATCATCAGTTTCTTACCGTCTGTATTCCATTGGGAATATTGTAGGTAATACATAAAAATGTGTTTACATTTTTCACGGTCATCTGTCCCTGTGGCTGGTCTCCCACTACTCTGAGTGCTTTTAGACACACTGGACACTGACGACCCACTCTAGACACAGAGTCACGCAGACAGGCTGCACAGAAGGCATGAGTACACATCAGCCTCTGCTTGTTCTGCCAGGGCTTCATGCAGATAAGACAGGTCTTCACTTCAGCTGCTGTGACTCTAGTTTCTGAAGGCTCTCTGGTCTCAGTGAAGCAGCCATAAATGACCATTGCTCTGCATGCCGTGGAGATCTTAGACATTTCACCCTTGCAGATGTCCTCCAGTCGCTCCTTCAGCTCAGAGACACGTTTCCTCACAGCCTCAAAGGAGATGTGTGGGTTGATAGTGATGCTGGGCAAGTCTCCAGGTCCAGGAGGGACACCAAGAGACTGAGTGCTCTAATGAGAGAGTGAGAGGGAGGGAGAGTGAGAGTGAGAGAGAGAGACAGAGACAGAGAGAGAGAGAGAACATCAGTGTCAAACAGGGTGAGGATTAAGCATCAATGGAGCAAAATTGGGAAGAGTACTGTCAAGTTTGTACAGTCCGTCTGGACAACACTTAACACAAGATAAGAGGATAATAAAAACTGTGTCCTCATGTCCAAAGCAAAAGTCAGAAATTCCAGTCAGATAAAGAATCAGGAACAGCTCCATTAGACAGCTATGTCAAAGCCAGTGATGTTACCTGGAGGAAATGGATGTGATCCTCTGTGTGTGAAAGCTGCTCCAGCTCAATGTCTCTCCTCCTCAGCTCAGAAATCTCCTGCTCCAGTCGCTCCAAATGTCCCTCAGCCCGACTCACTTCAGCCTTCTCCTGATTTCTGATCAGCTCTTTCACCTCAGAGCACCTTCTTTTAATAGAGCAGATCAGCTCAGTAAAGATCCTTTCACTGTCCTCCACTGCCGCCTGTGCAGAGCGCTGTTAGGAGACACAGAGAGAGGAGGGCTGAACATTTTAACTAGGCCTTTCACTCAGGTCTTACTGGAACCCCAGACAGCCTCACAGTGTGGCTCAGTGGGATTGAGCCCCACAGGGCTAGAAAGTGGTCCAACACTGGGCCTAACACTGGCTGATTGGAGAAGAGCCCTGACTGAGCTCTGAAATGGCTCTTCCAGCAGCCAGCTGCTGTCTTCTCCTCTGGTCAGTACCCACCTTGAGTGACTGCACAGCCTGTTTCAGATCCTGCAGCTCCTTCTCTCTCTCCTGGATTCTTTGCTGGAATTTACTCTGTGTCACCCCCAGCTGCTTCTGTGGACATATACCACAGTATCATTATTCTGGTCTGTACTATTGTCAAATTTCCAAAAGGTTTTATACGTAGTGGACAAAGTAAATTTGCTCTTTTTATTTTAGTTGCACGATTGTAAAATTTACAAGGCATATTGGCATTTTCATGAAATATGTCACTGTGTTCCAGTTCATTCAAATACAGTGTCAGGTCTAGCTACCTCAGACCACAACAATGAAAGGTGTACCTTCTGGCCAATTCCCTGTGTCAGCTTCAATTCTTACAACAAACTTTGTAGCCATGGCTTTGAAAGCTGTATCATCAAACACAAAACTGCAAACGTTTCTGCCAGAGTACCTCACAAAGTACTTCACTTTGTTGCAGCTAGCCACTATCTATAGCAGCAGAACAACAGCATCTGTTTATTTGTTATAACTTTAATAAGCTGTTACTTCAAATGACCACTAACATTTTTAACAGTACATTAAATCACACGTTTTTCTTTTTCACAATGTATCAGATACTCCATCTTTCTCGATCCTTTCCCTGCATCAGTACATCTATGGGCAGGATGTCACCTCCACCCATTTCACAATACGCCCATTTACTTAATCACCCCAATAATGACAAGAAAAACATGAATAGGGATATTTCCTTGACAGAAAATCTTGAACGTTAGCAGTCCTCTGTTTACAATTTAATGCATCACTAAACAACAGCACGTGCATTCCCATGAGCTGCAGCATAATGCTAATCTTTTCACCACTGATGCCTCTGTCTTTTACAAAGCTGAGAAAGGTGAATCTTTTCTGTTGATCTCTGCATGCTCTAAGCCATGGCTTCTGTAATAAAAATGCTAAATATGCCAACTCATTTAAACAGCTCAGTTCACTTCCTGTTTTATGTGCTTAATCACTGTCTTGAACTGTCTGGACTTCAAACTTCAAGTCTACTTCATGGATCAGACTTAAAGCTACACAGCTCAGAGAAATAGTGCATTCATACTCTGAAGTACATTCATAATACCTAGTAACGCAAAATATAAATGAAATTAAATTGTCACATTGTATTCCGGATGACTGAAAAAGAATATATGCGTTTGGATACAGGGAGTATTTTGAAAGATGTTTCCACTGTAGAATATATCTTTCATCGTAGAATAAAGTTATTCTCGTGTAGAGGCTTGCTGATTACATTTTCCATTGCTTTGTAACATGTCGTAATGAATGAGTGATTGAGATAACTTTTCCATAGTGCAGTGTTTCCCTGGGTTCCCATTAAAGTTCCGGTCCTTACCTGTTTCTCTGTCCTTTCTTTTGCAACTGAAACTGTATCATGGCCTCTGTGATCTTCAATTGTACAGAGATAACAGATAAACTGCTGATCGGTACGACAGTAAATCTCGAGCGCTTTGTCATGACAAGAGCAGATCTTCTCCTGAAGGTTTCCAGTGGCTTTAACCAGATTATGCTTCTTAAGAGCAGGAGATTCATAGTGAGGCTGGAGATGAGTTTCGCAGTAAGAGGCCAGACACACCAAACAGGACTTGACGGCTTTGCCCTTTCTCCCAGTGCAGAAATCACACTCCACGTCTCCAGGTCCAGCGTAACAGTGAGCAGGAGGAGCAGCTTGGAGTCCTGTCTTCTTCAATTGTTCCACCACTTCATCCAGTAAGGTGTTTTTCTTCAGGACAGGCCTTGAGGTGAAAGTTTCTCTGCACTGGGGACAGCTGTAGACACCAGTATTATCATCCTGATCCCAGCAGCCTTTAATACAGCCCATACAGTAATTATGTCCACAGGGAATAGTCGCTGGATTCTTGAGAATATCCAGACAGATCGAGCAGCTCAACTGGTCCTGAACCAGAAGGCCTGCAGCCTGTGCCATTTTACTGTTCAAATTGACAGCGATTAGTTGTAGTCCAGAATGCAGTGTAGTTTCTCTGAATCTGTTTGAGAAAGAGCAGGAGATATTTCCTGGTTCTGAGCAGACCTCTGCTATTTTACTGTAACACTGACTAAGCCAAAGAGATAAGTTTCGTTTCTCTGAAACTGCGCACTTGAGAGAGAAAAAGTGGGAGTGACTTCCTGTAGGAGGCGTGGTGTTGGACTGTGGCCAGCTTTCAGATCAGAAGTACAGACAGAAAGTGGACTTTCTGTTTGTTTTGTCCAGTTTTTAATATTTACAAATTAATAAATGCTTACAGTAGTTCTGGCTTTAATAGTAACACATGGAAAAACTGCACTTTTTTATGTTATTTTAAAAAGCTATAGATAACAGAGAAACTGGTTGTTCTGTAGGGCACGGTGGCAAAGTGAATGGTACTGTCACCTCACCACAAATTAAGTGCAGAACTGCAACAACAACAAAAATTACAATCATCATGGCAAATAAAACCTTTGTGAACGACGATAGTTGTACATAATACTGTGTACTCATGGATGTATGTCCACAGATGCAGCTGGCAGCGACACAGAGTAAATTCCAGCAGAGAATCCAGGAGAGAGAAAAGGATCTGCAGGATCTGAGACAGGCTGTGCAGTCACTCAAGGTGGGTACTGACCAGAGGAAAAGACAGCTGGCTGCTGGAAGAGCCATTTAAGGGCTCAGTCAGGGCTCTCCTCCAGTCAGCCAGTCAGGAGCTCAGTGTTGGGCCACTTCTTACCCCTGTGGGGCTCAATCCCACTGAGCCACACTTTGGGGAACAGGCTGCCTGGGGTCCCAGTAAGAGCTGAGTGAAAGGCCTAGTTAAAATGTCCTCCTCTCTCTGCGTCTCCTAACAGCGCTCTGCACATGCAGCAGTGGAAGACAGTGAGAGGATCTTTACTGAGCTTATCCGCTCCATTGAAAGAAGGTGCTCTGAGGTGAAAGAGATGATCAGAGATCAGGAGAAGTCTGCAGTGAGTCGGGCTGAAGGACTCCTGGAGCGACTGGAGCAGGAGATTGCTGAGCTGAAGAGGAGAGATGCTGAGCTGGAGCAGCTTTCAACCACAGAGGATCACATCCACTTCCTCCAGGTAACATCACTGGCTCTGACAAAGCTGTCCAATGGAGCTGTTTCTGATTCCTTATTGAACTGGAATTTCTGAATCACGCTGTGGACATTGACTTTCCGTTACCCTCTAATCTTGTGGTCAGTCTTGATTGACTGTTGTTAACCATTTCTTTCGATACTGGTCAGACATCCTTTAGTTATCCTAATGTTCTTCACCTGGATGTTGTATGTTACTCCTCCCTCACTCACTTGACCCCTCCTTGATTGTTACCTTCCCCAGTGTATAAATGTCAGTCTTTTCCACCAGTTCAGCGTCAGAACGTTGATCGAATTCATTGTGCCGATTGTTAGTAAGCCTTTGTCTATCGAGATTCCTGCGACACCCCTTTGTATGACTTCGAGTTTGCCTGCCCCTTTTGGTTTTGTTTGCTTCTGGTTTGACCTTTGCTTTGCCTTGACTTCTCTTTTGCCTGTCCCTTTGTACCTTCGCCACTCTGATCTCCTGGTTTTTGACTTTTCGCCTGTTTTTTCACTATTCTTTTGGAAACTCGATTCGGCACCGTACTCTCTCTGATTACCTGGCTTCGAACCTCGGACTGAATAAAGACAACGTTTTTTGGATTTCCCTGGTCTGCGTGTGGGTCCTTAGAACATCACAGCGCAGTAGTATGTTTGTGTTGGTCAGCTCTCCCATGTAAAAACTCAGATTTTGTTTTACCTTTATATCTCCTCCATTTCAAAACCAATCTCAATGCCAATTTGCAGGTTGACTACAATCACCATGAACTTGCCAACTACTGATTTTGGTAATAGATACATTACACCATTACTATGTTGTGGATTAAATTTGAATGAGACAAAATGTCCATATACTTAACATGGGGAGACACAATGCTAACTTACAAACTCTGGCTAGCTTCTCCAAGTGTGTATAATTTAGTCATTCTAAAGTTCTAAACGAGCATTACTGTAGATGAGAACACCAGGAGAGCGTTATGTCCAGAGATGTTGTCACAGGCAGGCAGGCAGGCAGCAGCAGATACTCACATCGACAGTAGCCATTCGCACTGACTTGCCTAAGTGACAATCACTTCATTTGTGATAAAGTGTCGGATCGAGTAAAGTGAGGGCAACCAAAAGAGACCAGCTAGGTCGGGGGAAAAACACCGAAAACTTAGCTAGTGCAATCCGGGTTGGTCTATTCTGAGTTGCACTCCATCTTCAGGGGCGTGCAATTTAGCTAATCGCTAATAGTGACAGCAGGAGCCAGTCACTCAGTCACACACTGACTCTGTCAGACGTGGATCCAGTAAAGCAAGGGCGAAACCACCATGGTGCTATACTGCGTATGTTTTTGAAAAATATATAATGTAAGCATTTGATAAACTACCATACAATCTAATACGTGTTTTAGGATTATGTTTTGAATTTTATATGGTAATAATTTCCACGGATGGTTTAGTCATAATAATACCAAGTTTTACTAACTAAACCTCCCAGTGCAAAACCTAAGGAAATTAATCACAAAAAGCTATGTTTTCACTTTAATGTTTGCATTAGCCGAAACCCTCAAAAGACAGGAAATTAAATTGATCAGCCCTAACGATATAGAGGTCAGTATGCAATAAATATCCCGATGCAGGGGTCATTATAAAATCATATCTTGATACAAATGAGAATTTTAATATTTAATTGAATAATCATTTGGTAGTGCGAATGCATGAATTTTATGAAATGGAATGTATAGAAACTATAAACAAGACAGAAACCACTGTTTCGATACATGCATCTTCAAAAGTGAACTTATATATTTCTGAGTGCAACCGAGATTAGGCTCAGTCTTTCCCAAATTTCCTATTTCCTGTTTTCCTGTTTCCCTGTTTCCCTCAGTAAAAACCGGCAAATTAAATTAAATTGAAACTTAAATTGAACATCCACACATATGTATATATACATGCACAGTTTCTCTTTTCCCTGTGTGTTACATTCTGTGTTCAGGAGGCCCATCCCAACCCAGGAAAGCCCTTTACTGGAATCAATACACAGGCCTGGTTACCAAAAAGCCAACAGGGTCAGGAGGTGCTGAAGCTGCTGGAAAGAGCCTTTGACCAGAAGCTGGTTTTTACTGTGGCTGCAACCGATGGCGCTGAAGACAGAGTCGCCTTCACTGACATCCCCCGTGCAAGAAACTCGTAGGGCCTTTTAGTGTGATTCTCAAATTTTCAGGATTTTGTGTATTTTTTAAGTTTTCTAATTTTTACATTCAGTGCCTTTGCTTCTCTTTACTCATTTACGGTTTACATGCCTGCACATTTCAACACCAAACCTGTGAGTTTCTCCATGTCTCCTGTGTGGAGCTCAGTCCCACTGCTCTTTGATCAGTGTGCTTTCTTTCTTCCACAGGAGTGAGTGCAGAAAGCCTGGTTTCCTGCAGGAAGTGAAGGCGGCGCTCAGAGCCAAATTCATTGAATGATTGGATGAACAGAGACGTCAGATCCTCAGCACAGCGCCACCAAATGGACAAGAAGAGAAACACTCTGAAAATCACCACATTTCAAAGATGGACACGCAATAGATAGACATTAGAAACGGAGAGGAACCAGCCAGTTGACCCTTGCCGTTTATGAAGTCAGAAAGCAGAATGATAACTGAAGATAGTGGCAGGTCACTGCTTTAGAAACACATATGTGATAAATCTACTCAATCCTGATGGATCTAATTCTGCTGACTCTCTCATAGACTCTATTATGCCGTGTGCGCCTCTGTGCCTTTGTTTGCAGTAGCTGTGTTGGGTCTTCATTAATGATGTCATACAATCATTGGCCTATTTGAACCAATCACTGGACTTTGTCCTCCACAGCGAAACACAGCGATTTGATTCAAAGCAGTGTCACTGAAAGCACACATCAACGCTGCCTGTTGTTCAGTTTTAATGAGGCCTCGCTCTACCACTTTGTTACGTCTGCGTTGCAGCCTGTAAACAGTATGGAGAGACATGAGTTGCTGCCAGGATCCGGTTCAAAGCCCTGACCCTTGCCTACCCTGCAGCCAACAGGACAGCCCCCGTCTACTTGCAGGACATGATTCGATCCTATGTCCCTGCTCGACCACTCCGCTCTGCGGCAGCAGGGCGCCTTGTAACCCCTCCCACCCGACCAAAGGGATCACAGAGCTTCTCCACCCTAGCTCCCCAGTGGTGGAACGAACTCCTCGTCCCTCTCCGAACCTCCCCCTCACTACCCATCTTCCGCCGTGGCCTGAAGACTCATCTCTTCAGACTATACCTAGACTAACCACCACCACGCTGTATATTTCACTCTAAATCCCCCCCCCCCCCCCTTTTTCATGACACTTGTTACATGTTGCCCCATCCCAGCACTTTTTGGTTATTTGTATTTTTCCTAATACTGTAGCTTATTCTTCTGCCTAGTTGGCTTTGCAGAGGTTAGGTCTGAATAGTGTTCACTGTGTGAACTAAACTGTGTTCTTGGCTAGAAATAGCTGTACAAAGTAAGTATTGTATCTTGCTGAACCCGTGTTTAGTAGTTGTCTATGATCATGAAATGCACTTTTTGTACGTCGCTTTGGATAAAAGTGTCTGCCAAATAAATGTAATGTAATGTAATGTGAGTTGGAGTTTTGGGGGTTAGGGTGCACAAAGAAGAGTGAAGTGGTGCACAGTAACATAGAGAAAGGGGAGGCTGCCTGACATAAACCACCCTCCATGTGTATATTTGCTGTTTATGTAAATGGGGTAGAGCAGAGATGGTTAGAGACAGAGCCAAACCCTCAGGCGTATGGGTGGATTCACACATGGGTTGAGAGTCACCGGCCTTGCAGACCGTACCACACTGTGTCTCCTGGTAAAGATGGTTTTAGGATGAGAAGAGTTTAATGTTATAGAAGCATGTCACTCAGATTGTTTTGGTGGAGCTCTGTGTATTACTGTGGAATACATTTTTTTGTATTCCACAGGGGGGGAGGGGGGTTGTTACAAAAGCATGACAGATTATTATGGTGGAAATCTATGTGTTACAATTCTGGGGAGTGGGGAGCTATAAACTGTTAAAAAAAGACTGAGGGAAGCAGGGGCAGGGGGGGGGGCACAAAGTCCACTTTCTGATCGTCTGTTCTGAGCCTGGCCTCAGTCCAACACCACACCTCCTGCAGCAGTGGGTAGAACCTGGAAGTCACTCCCACATTCTCTGTCGAGCAGTTTCAGAGAAACTAAACTTAACTCTGTCTTTATCAGTGTGAGCGATAAAATAGCAGAGACCAGTCTCGGGGTGGGTCTGCTCACAACCAGGAAATATCTGGTTTTGCCTTTATTGTGTTTAAGTGCTCTTGGCTATGAGATACATTATAAAAATGAAAGTATAGTGTTTTTATTATTATTATTATTATTATTATTATTATTATTATTATTATTATTTTTCCCGTATTATTGTGTTTTAGAAGTAATAATTGAGGACTCACTCATGAGCAGAAATAGAGTTCGCTTCCCTTACTGATTAGAATGTTGCAAGAAAACAAGCAATTAAGTACTTTTTTGGAGCAGGCGAGGGGTGGGTTATCGATGAAGAGATTTTGAAAATAAACAATGTCATCTTTTCTTTGGAGTTTGAAAGCATGTTAATTGGTGGTAGCACGAGGGTCATTGTTATTTTCCCCGGTCCCGTTTCTGTTTTAAAACGTTAATGTGTTAACTTTTTTTGTGTGTGTGTGTGTGTGTGTGTGTGTGTGTGCTCCGGAACGCGTCGCTGTTGTTTCAGGGCGTGGCGCGCAGGCCGGTGGCAAAGCCGTCCGCTTCACTGCAAACTCTCAGAAGCCGGACCCGGGGAGTCCGGCTTCTGAGATCAGCAGATCAGGGGAGTTGAGATCAGCTGGAACACTGCGAGGTTCCGGGGCCAGGGGCTGGGGCCATCAATGATTTAGGATTGCTTGTCCGGCCTGGAGACCGACTCCTCCCTCCAGTTTTGAAAGCAAGGATCTCATTCATCCAATTTTGGGCTGGGAGGGCTGCAGTGCCTCCAGGTGTTCAGCAGGCTTAAGCACTCACTTTCAGTCACTCGGCCTAGAGGGTCCACGCTGCCTCTGCTTTACTAAGTCTTCAAGCGGGGGGCGTGATGCTCAAATCCAACTTTATTTTGGATTTTGTTTTGATTACAAATCTAAAATTGCGCAGTAGAAACATTATGGAGGGCACGGCGTATGTGTATATACACCCACCGGCCACTTCATTAGGTGACAGGAGTGGCACCTGGTGTGGTCTTCTGCTGCTGTAGCCCATCTGCTTCAAGGTTTGAAATGTTGTGCGTTCAGAGATGCTCTTCTGCATACCTCGGTTGTAACAAGTGGTTATTTGATTTACTGTTGCCTTTCTATCAGCTCAAACCAGTCTGGCCATTCTCCTCTGACCTCTGCCATCAACAAGGCATTTTCCCCCAGAGAACTGCCGCTCACTGGATATTTTCTCTTTTTCGGACCATTCTCTGTAAACCCTAGAAATGGTTGTGTGTGAAAATCCCAGTAGATCAGCAGTTTCTGAAATACTCAGATCAGCCCGTCTGGCACCAACAACCATGCCACATTCAAAGTCACTTAAATCACATTTCTTCCCAATTCTGATGCTTGGTTTGAACTTCAGCAGATCGTCTTGACCATGTCTACATGCCTAAATGCATTGAGTTGCTGCCACGTGCAGGTGAACAGGTGTACCTAATGAAGTGGCCGATGAGTGTATATATATATATATATATAAAAATATATATTAAATATATATATACGTATAAAATATGTAGATGAAATACATTTTTCAGGCTTTAGAGGTCTGAGATGCATCCACCAATCACAGCTCTTGGTTGGTGATTTCACAGACCAATGATGTGCGACGCTACCAACTCCATTCATGTGGCAGCCCTGCTATACCCCTATAGGCCTGAAGCACGGGAAATTTGGTTGAGTTACATTATAACTATCGGTGGCACGGTGGTGCAGTGGGTAGCACTGCTGCTTCACAGCAAGAAGGTCTTGGGTTTGAATCCCGCCTTGGGCCTTTTTCGGGTGGTCCAGTTTCCTCCCACAGTCCAGAGACATGTAGTGTTTTTATTGGTTTAAAATTCCCAAAACAACCAAAATACATTCTTCTAAAAGTCAAAAACTCATCAAGAAAAATAATCTAAGACAAAAATTGTAAACAAAATTTCAACATCAAAACAAAGAAAAGTCCATTCTTTAAATCAATAAACATCAATACATATGCCTAAAACACAAAATCACAACAACAGTATACATATATATATATAGATATATATATATATATATATATATATATATATATATATATATAGTATTTATTTATTTATTATTTATTTTTAACACAGACATTCTCTGTTAAAAACAGTACATGTACTGGGTATATTTATTTTTTACTAATAAAACTAAATATGAATGCATTCAAAATGATACTGTTTGTATAATGCATCCTTACACTGTCATATTATACTGCATATTTGGTATGTTCTCATCACCCTCAAGAGAAACACATTATTTTTAAGGTGAGCCTCTGTCATTAAGTGGTTTTATACTGAGAAGAAATGTTTATATATAGATATTAAGAAATTTGTGTACATAGTTCCCTGGGAGACAATCCAGAGAGGAAATGATACAGTAACATGGGGAGGGGCTACACTTGCTTGATGTATGACATCATTATTGAAGATCCAATCCAGAAAAGAGGAGCACAAAGAGGAGCATAATAGAGTCTATCAGAGAGTTATTAGAATCAGATCCATCAGGACTGAGTAGATTTATCACATATGTGTTTCTAAAGCAGTGACCTGCTACTATCTTCAGTTACGATTCTGCTTCCTGACCTCATAGAGTGCAAAGGTCAACTGGCTGGTTCCTCTCGATCTCTAATGTCTGTCTATTGTGTGCCCATCTTTGTAATGTGGTGATTTTCTCTTCTGGTCCATTTGGTGGCGCTGTGCTGAGGATCTGATGTCTCTGTTCATCCAATCATTCAATGAATTTGGCTCTGAGTGCCGCCTTCACCTTCTGCAGGAAGTCAGGCTTTCTGCACTCACTCCTGTGGAAGAAAGAAACACACACTGATCAAAGAGCAGCGGGACTGAGCTCTACACAGGTGACACGGAGAAACTCACAGGTTTGGTGGTGAAAAGTGTTGCCATGTAACTGTAACTGTGTAAAGAGAAGCAAAGACGCTGAACACACTCCAGCTTCCACTCATGTGCATTTATACTTTATGATTAATAGAGCTTTTCTGGTAGCTGTGACACACCTGTGTTACTACACAACTGCAACAGAGGTCAGGTTTATACTGCAGACAGAGCTAAAGACCCTGGTCATTCACCATGGAAACCAATCACACTCTTCTCCTGACTCTAGGGGATGATGTCACCCTCTGCAGCAGACTCACATGCTTCTATGAGCTCTGCTTGTACATTATTAGCAATATATATAAAATAGTATGCAAAGCATTTTGGGAAAATTCTTAATTGTATTCTGACATATGCATTAATTTATAGCTTTCGTATGGATGTGGTGATTGGTTATTAAATGTTCTGGTGTAAAGTTTTATTCTCAGTGAATAAAGAAACAGACACATGAAGATTGAACAGCAGTAGCTGAAGCACAGACATGAGGAAACAACAGTCACATTGATACTGCTGGGCACTGAGAAATGATCACATATCCAGTGATTCATATTTTCACCAAATAACTGAACATACACTAAATCCAGCAAATCAAAAAATCACACTAAAAGGCCCTACACGTCTCTTGTATGGGGGATGTCATTGAGGATGACTCTGTCTTCAGCTCCATCGGTTGCAGCCACAGTAAAAACCAGCTTCTGGCCAAAGGCTCTTCGCAGCAGCTTCAGCACCTCCTGACCCTCTCGGCTTTTTGGTAACCAGGCCGATGTTTGGATTCCAGTAAAGGGCTTCCCTGGGTTGGGATGGGCCTCCTGGACACAGAATTTAACACACAAGGCAAAGGGGACTGTAAAGAAGTAGATTTTATGTACTGTAGGTCTAAGGGCACATGTTTTCAACTCAATTCAGTTTCATTTTATCTGCCATCTTTATATATACACAATAAAAGACTAAAAAGTGTACACATCACATGAAAACAAGAAATATGAAATTTGTGAATGATTGAACCTGGGGCTGTGTTCAACGTATTCATACAACAACATATTATAAGTTAATTTTGGATGATGCATGTATGAATACAGTGATTGCTGTCTTATGATTATAGTTTTTTTTTTTTTAATTAAATGTATGCATTTGTATTACAAATGAGGTGTTGTTTGAAATGTTCATTTCTATAGGTGATAAGCATGCATGACTGTTTTCTTTTTAATGTGTTTTGTGGGAGCGCACTGAACTTCAAAGGCTTTTGAGTTTATTTGTTTGTTCTTGGCTGGCATTACAGGATTTCTTTAAAATAATATTATGAATCACAATGAACAGTTGTTGTGATCAGTTATTTTTCCTCTATTTCCTCTAATTTCGTTTTCTGAACAAAAAAAAAACAAAAAAAAACAATTTCCACATGGATCAGTATCCTTGTTTAATAGTGACTCCTGTACTGGGATATGTATCTGAAAGGGACCCCAGTATTGGGATATGTATCTGAAAGGGACCCCTGTATTGGGATATGTATCTCAAAAAGAACCCTTGTATTGGGCTATGTATCTCAAAAAGACCCCTGTATTGGGATATGTATTGTACAGTGACCCCTGTATCTGGGTATGTATTGTACAGTGACCCCTGTATTGGGATATGTACTGTACAGTGACCCCTGTATCTGGGTATGTACTGTACCGTGACCCCTGTATCTGGGTATGTATTGTACAGTGAACCCTGTTTCGTGGTGTGTATTGTATAGTGACCCTTGTATCTGGGTATGTACTGTACAGTGTCTCCTGTATCGGGGTATGTATTGTACAGTGACCCCTGTATCGGGGTATGTATTGTACAGTGACCCCTGTATCTGGGTATGTACAGTACAGTGACCCCTGTACCGGGGTATGTATTGTACAGTGACCCCTGCATCGGAGCATGTATTGTACTCTGAGATACCTGACAATAACCAGCATGAGGCTGAACTGCCAAAAACCAAACAAATTAGGTTACAAAAAATATTTTAAAAACTCCACGACAGAAAGAAAAAACACTGAAATAGTAGTGGGAAGAAGTCCTCAATGGGAAGTGATCTCAGGAGAAACCCGGCTATAGAGGGGGAGGAGCACTAGTACTATGAATACCTAAAATATTGGTAACACTTCACAATAAGGTACAAAAAAGTTCATCTGTACAGGTTTGTTAAGGTATTTGTACATCATTAATTCATACTAACAACTATGTTAGTTGATGCCAATTCATATTGGGATTTTAAAAAAGCAATTCATGTACTTGTTAATGGTTAACTAATTATAAGTTTATCCTATGTTTTGCACATGTACAAATAATCATGCAACTAGTTAGTGTATTTGTTGACTACTGACTAAATTCCATGGTTAATTAATGTATTTGTACATCATTAATTCATTTTAACAACTGAATTATTCATGTGACCTTATTGTAAAGTGTTACTAAGTGTTATAAAGCACATTGGGTGTTATTTATAACTCCCAAGGCACATATTGAGACACATCAGACAAGTATAATGAAATGAAACCGTAGTATGTTCAGGCACTGCATTCTATTCCTGGGATAATAGAAAGCAATGAAATGTATTTTTTCTTTGGAAACCGAATGATGAAACAGCTTTGCAGTGACCTTACAGAAATTACATATCTTTCCAATTCACATGAATACAAGAGTACAGAATTGTGAGGAATTCTTGAATAATCATCAGTTTCTTACCGTCTGTATTCCACTGGGAATATTGTAGTGAACATTAAGTCCAAAAACGTTCCTCGTTTCCACTGTCATTGTTCCCTCTGGCTGGTTTCCCACTACTGTGAGTGCTTTTAGACACACTGGACACTGACGACCCACTCTAGATACAGAGTCACGCAGACAGGCTTCACAGAAGGCATGAGTACACATCAGCCTCAGCTTGTTCTGCCAGGGCTTCATGCAGATAAGACAGGTCTTCACTTCAGCTGCTGTGCCTCTGGCTTCTGAAGGTTCCCTAGTCTCAGTAGAGCAGCCATAAATGCCTATTGCTCCGCATGCCTTGGAGATCTTAGACATTTCACCCTTGCAGATGTCCTGCAGTCGCTCCTTCAGCTTAGAGACACATTTCCTCACAGCCTCAAAGGAGATGTGTGGGTTGATAGTGATGCTGGGTAAGTCTCCAGGTCTAGCAGGGACACAGAGAGACTGAGAGCTCTAATTAGAAAGTGAGAGAGAAAGAGAGAGAGAGAGAGAGAGAGAGAGAGAGAGAGAGAGAGGATTAAGCATCAGTGGAGCAGAATTGGGAGTAATACAACGCTTAGCACAAGATAAGAGGACAACAAAAACTGTGTCCTCATGTCCAAAGCATAAGTCAGAAATTCCAGTCAGATAAAGAATCAGGAACAGCTCCATTAGACAGCTCTGTCAAAGCCAGTGATGTCACCTGGAGGAAATGGATGTGATCCTCTGTGTGTGAAAGCTGCTCCAGCTCAGCATCTCTCCTCCTCAGCTCAGCAATCTCCTGCTCCAGTTGCTCCAGGAGTCCTTCAGCCCGACTCACTTCAGCCTTCCCCTGATCTCTGATCAGCTCTTTCACCTCAGAGCGCCTCCTCTCAATGGAGCGGATCAGCTCAGTAAAGATCCTTTCACTGTCCTCCACTGCTGCCTGTGCAGAGCGCTGTTAGGAGACACAGAGAGAGGAGGGCTGAACATTTTAACTAGGCCTTTCACTCAGCTTACTGGAACCCAAGACAGCCTGTTCCCCACAGTGTGGCTCAGTGGGATTGAGCCCCACAATGCTGGAAAGTGGTCCAACACTGGGCCCAACACTGGCTGACTGGAGGAGAGCCCTGACTGAGCTCTGAAATGGCTCTTTCAGCAGCCAGCTGCTGTCTTCTCCTCTCGTCAGTACCCACCTTAAGTGACTGCACAGCCTGTCTCAGATCCTGCAGCTCCTTCTCTCTCTCCTGGATTCTCTGCTGGAATTTACTCTGTGTCACCCCCAGCTGCTTCTGTGGACATATATCAATCATTCCACAGTATCATTATTCTGGTCTGTACTATTGTCAAATTTCCGAATGTGGACAAAGTATATTTGCTCTTTTTCTTTTAGTTGCACTATTGTAAAATTTACAAGGCATATTGGCATTTTCATGAGATATGTCACTGTGTTCCAGTTCATTCAAATACAGTTTCAGGTCTGGCTACCTCTGACCACAACAATGAAAGGTGTACCTTTTGGCCAATTCCCTGTATCAGCTTCAATTCTTACAACAAACTTTGGAGCCATGGCTTTGAAAGCTGTATCATCAAACACAAAACTGCAAACGTTTCTGCCAGAGTAGCTCACAAAGTACTTCACTTTGTTGCAGCTAGCCACTATCTATAGCAGCAGAAAAACAGTGTCTGTTTATTTGTTATAACTTTAATAAGCTGTTACTTCAAATGACCACTTACATTTTTAACAGTACATTAAATCACACGTTTTCCTTTTTCACAATGTATCAGATACTCCATCTTTCTCGATCCTTTCCCTGCATCAGTACATCTATGTGCAGGATGTCACCTCCACCCATTTCACAATACGCCCGTTTGCTTAATCACCCCAATAATGACAAGAAAAACATGAATGGGGATATTTCCTTGACAGAAAATCTTGAATGTTAGCAGTCCTCTGTTTACAATTCAATGCATCACTAAACAACAGCACATGCATTCCCATGAGCTGTAGCATCATGATAATCTTTTCACCACTGATGCCACTGTCTTTTACAAAGCCGAGAAAGGTGAATCTTTTTTGTTGATCTCTGCACGCTCTAAGCCATGGCTGCTGTAATAAAAATGCTAAATATGCCAACTCATTTAAACAACTCAGTTCACTTCCTGTTTTATGTGCTTAATCACTGTCTTGAACTGTCTGGACTTCAAACTTCAAGCCTACTTCATGGATCAGACTTAAAGCTACACAGCTCAGAGAAATAGTGCATTCATACTCTGAAGTACATTCATAATACCTAGTAATGCAAAATATAAATTAAATTAAATTGTCACATTGTATTCCGGATGACTGAAAAAGAATATATGCGTTTGGATACAGGGAGTATTTTGAAAGATGTTTCCACTGTAGAATATATCTTTCATAGTAGAATAGAGGAAGCAAGTTATTCTCGTGTAGAGGCTTGCTGATTACATTTTTCCAAGTCCATGTCATAATGAATGAGTGATTGAGAGGACTTTCCATAGTGCAGTGTATTCCAAGGTTCCTATTAAAGCCAGCACTAAGCATAAAGTGATAAATTCCAGTTCTTACCTGTTTCTCAGTCCTTGCTGTTGCAACTGAAGCTGTATCATGGCCTCTGTGATCTTCAATTGTACAGAGATAACAGATAAACTGCTGATCGGTGCGACAGTAAATCTCGAGCGCTTTGTCATGACGAGAGCAGATCTTCTCCTGCAGGTTTTCAGTGGCTTTGACCAGATTATGCTTCTTAAAAGCAGGAGATTCATAGTGAGGCTGGAGATGAGTTTCGCAGTAAGAGGCCAGACACACCAAACAGGACTTGACGGCTTTGCACTTTCTCCCAGTGCAGACATCACACTCTACGTCTCCAGGTCCAGCGTAATAGTGAGCAGGAGGAGCAGCTTGGAGTCCTGTCTTTTTCAGTTGTTCCACCACTTCATCCAGTAAGGTGTTTTTCTTCAGAACAGGCCTCAGGGTGAAGGTCTCTCTGCACTGGGGACAGCTGTAGACACCAGTATGATCACCCTGATCCCAGCAGCCCTTAATACAGCCCATACAGTAATTATGTCCACAGGCAATAGTCACCGGATCCTTGAGTATATCCAGACAGATCGAGCAGCTCAACTGGTCCTGATCCAGAAGACCTGCAGCCTGTGCCATTTTACCGCTCAAATTGACAGAGATTAGTTGTTGTCCAGAATGTAGTGTAGTTTCTCTGAATCTGTGTTAGAAGAGCAAGAGATATTTCCTGGTTCTGAGCAGACACACCTATATAATGGCCTCGGCTGTTTTACTGCTCACACTGGCAGAGACAAAGAGATACGTTTTGTTTCTCTGAAACTGCGTGACAGAATCTGGGAGTGACATCTTGGCTCTATCTCTAGTTCTCTCGGCTTTTGTTTGCATAAACTGAAAAAACATACCAGGATGGTGGACTCCCTTTAAAAAAACATTCACCTTCGTATGTTGACACTCCCATTTATGTTATTTGTTCGCACATCTATGTTCATTATTGGTAGTATATATGTGTATATATGTGTATGTTCTGTATATGTGCGTATATGGATGCATGTATTTTGTATGTGTATACATGTTTGTCTTTTTTTAATTATTTTAAATATGTCATTGTTGTGCACATGTCACTCTACAAACTGGACAGGTGAATGTTTTTTTTTTGTTTTTTTTTGTCTGTTTGATGAGTCCCACCATCCACGTGTAATTTTGCAGTTTATGTAGATGAGTCCACTTTCTGATCGTCTGTTCTGAGCCTGGCCTCAGTCCAACGCCACACCTCCTGCAGCTGTGGGTAGAACCAGGAAGTCACTCCCCCTCTCTCTGTCGAGCAGTTTCAGAGAAACGAAACTTAACTCTGTCTTTACCAGTGTGAGCGGTAAAATAGCAGAGACCAGTCTCGGGTTGGGTCTGCTCAGAACCAGGAAATATCTAGTTTTGCCTTTATTGTGTTTAAGTGCTCTTGGCTATGAGATACATTATAAAAATGAAAGTATAGTGTTTTTATTATTATTATTATTATTATTATTATTTTTCCCGTATTATTGTGTTTTAGAAGTAATAATTGAGGACTCACTCATGAGCAGAAATAGAGTTCGCTTCCCTTACTGATTAGAATGTTGCAAGAAAACAAGCAATTAAGTACTTTTTTGGAGCAGGCGAGGGGTGGGTTATCGATGAAGAGATTTTGAAAATAAACAATGTCATCTTTTCTTTGGAGTTTGAAAGCATTTGAACAATTCCCTGCTGCAGTTTCGTGGGTGTGCCCCGCGAGCATGGAATGTTGGCTCCGCCAGGTCGCCGGCATGGCAACGAATTGCAGCGAATGTTGAGTGCAAAGAATGTTAATTGGTGGTAGCACGAGGGTCATTGTTATTTTCCCCGGTCCCGTTTCTGTTTTAAAACGTTAATGTGTTAACTTTTTTTGTGTGTGTGTGTGTGTGTGTGTGTGTGTGTGTGTGCTCCGGAACGCGTCGCTGTTGTTTCAGGGCGTGGCGCGCAGGCCGGTGGGAAAAGCCGTCCGCTTCACTGCAAACTCTCAGAAGCCGGACCCGGGGAGTCCGGCTTCTGAGATCAGCAGATCAGGGGAGTTGAGATCAGCTGGAACACTGCGAGGTTCCGGGGCCAGGGGCTGGGGCCGTCAATGATTTAGGATTGCTTGTCCGGCCTGGAGACCGACTCCTCCCTCCAGTTTTGAAAGCAAGGATCTCATTCATCCAATTTTAGGCCGGGAGGGCTGCAGTGCCTCCAGGTGTTCAGCAGGCTTAAGCACTCACTTTCAGTCACTCGGCCTAGAGGGTCCACGCTGCCTCTGCTTTACTAAGTCTTCAAGCGGGGGGCGTGATGCTCAAATCCAACTTTATTTTGGATTTTGTTTTGATTACAAATCTAAAATTGCGCAGTAGAAACATTATGGAGGGCACGGCGTATGTGTATATACACCCACCGGCCACTTCATTAGGTGACAGGAGTGGCACCTGGTGTGGTCTTCTGCTGCTGTAGCCCATCTGCTTCAAGGTTTGAAATGTTGTGCGTTCAGAGATGCTCTTCTGCATACCTCGGTTGTAACAAGTGGTTATTTGATTTACTGTTGCCTTTCTATCAGCTCAAACCAGTCTGGCCATTCTCCTCTGACCTCTGCCATCAACAAGGCATTTTCCCCCAGAGAACTGCCGCTCACTGGATATTTTCTCTTTTTTGGACCATTCTCTGTAAACCCTAGAAATGGTTGTGTGTGAAAATCCCTGTAGATCAAACTAACCCGTCTGGCACCAACAACCATGCCACATTCAAAGTCTCTTAAATCACATTTCTTCCCAATTCTGATGCTTGGTTTGAACTTCAGCAGATCGTCTTGACCATGTCTACATGCCTAAATGCATTGAGTTGCTGCCACGTGCAGGTGAGCAGGTGTACCTAATGAAGTGGCTGATGAGTGTATATATATATATATATATATATGTATAAAATATGTAGATGAAATACATTTTGCAGGCTTTAGAGGTCTGAGATGCATCCACCAATCACAGCTCTTGGTCGGTGATTTCATAGACCAATGATGTGCGATGCGACCAACTCCATTCACGTGGCAACCTTGCTATACCCCTATAGGCCTCAAGCACGGGAAATTTGGTTGAGTTTAATAATAACTATGGGTGGTGCAGTGGGTAGCACTGCTGCCTCACAGCAAGAAGGTCATGGGTTCAAATCCCGTCCTGGGCCTTTTTCGGGTGCTCCGGTTTCCTCCCGCAGTCCAGAGACATGTAGTGTTTTTATTGGTTTAAAATTCCCAAAACAACCAAAATGCATTCCTCTAAAAGTCAAAAACTCATCAAGAAAAAAAATCTAAGACAAAAATTGTAAACAAAATTTCAACATCAAAACAAAGAAAAGTCCATTCTTTAAATCAATAAACATCAATACATATTCCTAAAACACAAAATCACAACAACAGTATACATACATATATATATATATATAGTATTTATTTATTTATTATTTATTTTTAACACAGACATTCTCTGTTAAAAACAGTACATGTACTGGGTATATTTTTTTACTAATAAAGCTAAATATGAATGCATCCAAAATGATACTGTTTGTATAATGCATCCTTACACTGTCATATTATACTGTGTATTTGGCATTTTTTTATCACCCTCAAGAGAAACACATTATTTTTAAGGTGAGCCTCTGTCATTAAGTGTTTTTATACTGAGAAGAAATGATTATACATAGATATTAAGAAATTAGTGTACATAGTTCCCTGGGAGACAATCCAGAGAGGAAATGATACAGTAACGTGGGGAGGGGCTACACTTGATTGATGTATGACATCATTATTGAAGATCCAATCCAGTTACTGCATACACAGGAACAGAGGAGCACACAGCGTAATAGAGTCTATCACAGAGTCAGCAGAATCAGATCCATCAGGATTGAGTAGATTTATCACATATGTGTTTCTAAAGCAGTGACCTGCTACCTTCAGTTACGATTCTTCTTTCTGACCTCATAGAATGCAAAGGTCAACTGGCTGGTTCCTCTCGATCTCTAATGTCTGTCTATCATGTGCCCATCTCTGTAATGTGGTGATTTTCTCTTCTGGTCCATTTGGTGGCGCTGTGCTGAGGATCTGATGTCTCTGTTCATCCAATCATTCAATGAATTTGGCTCTGAGTGCCGCCTTCACCTTCTGCAGGAAGCCAGTCTGCCTGCACTCTCCCCTGTGGAAGAAAGAAACACACACTGATCAAGGACCAGCAGGACTGAACTCAACACAGGAGACATGGAAAAACTCACAAGTTTGGTGCTGAAAACTGACATCTAACTGTAAATGTGTAAAGAGAAGCAAAGACACTGAACACACTCCAGCTTCCACTCATGTGCTTTTATACTTCATGATTAATAGAGCTTTTCTGGTAGCTGTGACACACCTGTGTTACTACACAACTGCAACAGAGGTCAGGTTTATACTGCAGACAGAGCTAAAGACCCTGGTCCTTCACCATGGAAACCAATCACACTCTTCTCCTGACTCTAGGGGATGATGTCACCCTCTGCAGCAGACTCACATGCTTCTATGAGCTCTGCTTGTACATTATTAGCAATATATACAAAATAGTATGCAAAGCATTTTGGGAAAATTCTTAATTGTATTCTGACATATATGCATTAATTTGTAGCTTTCGTATGGATGTGGTGATTGGTTATTAAATGTTCTGGTGTAAAGTTTTATTCTCAGTGAATAAAGAAACAGACACATAAAGATTGAACAGCAGAAGCTGAAGCACAGACATGAGGAAACAACAGTCACATTGATACTGCTGGGCACTGAGAAATGATCACATATCCAATGATTCATATTTTCACCAAATAACTGAAAATACACTAAATCCAGCAAATCAGAAAATCACACTAAAAGGCCCTACATGTATAATGCATGGGGGATGCCACTGAAGATGACTCTGTCTTCAGCTCTATCGGTTGCAGCCACAGTAAAAACCAGCTTCTGGTCAAAGGCTCTTTGCAGCAGCTCTAGCACCTCCCGGCCCTCTCGGCTTTTTGGTAACCAGGCCTGTGTTTGGATTCCAGTAAAGGGCTTCCCTGGGTGGGGATGGGCCTCCTGGACACAGAATTTAACACACAAGGCAAAGGGGAACTGTAAAGAAGTAGATCTTATGTACTGTAGGTCTAAGGGCACATGTTTTCAACTCAATTCAGTTTCATTTGTCTGCCAGTTTTATATATACACAAAAAAAGACTAAAATGTCTATACTTCACATAAAAACAAGAAATATGAAATTTGTGAATGATTGAACCTGGGGCTGTGTTCAACGTATTCATACAACATATTATAACTTAATTTTGGATGATGCATGTATGAATACAGTGATTGCTGTCTTATGATTATAGTTAAAAAAAAAATATTAAATGTGTGCATTTGTATTACAAATAAGGTGTCGTTTGAAATGTTCATTTCTATAGGTGATAAGCATGCATGACTGTTTTCTTTTTAATGTGTTTTGTGGGAGCGCACTGAACTTCAAAGGCTTTTGAGTTTATTTGTTTGTTCTTGGCTGGCATTACATGATTTCTTTAAAATAATATTTATGAATCACAATGAACAGTTGTTGTGATCGGTGATTTGTCCTCAATTTCCTCTAATTTGGTTTTCTGAACAAAAAAAAAAACAAAAAAAAAACAATTTCCACGTGGATCAGTATCCTTGTTTAATAGTGACTCCTGTACTGGGATATGTATCTGAAAGGGACCCCAGTATTGGGATATGTATCTGAAAGGGACCCAAGTATAGGGATATGTATCTGAAAGGGACCCCTGTATTGGGATATGTATCTGAAAGGGACCCCTGTATTGGGATATGTATCTCAAAAAGACCCCTGTATCGGGATATGTATTGTACAGTGACCCCTGTATCGGGGTATGTATTGTACTCTGAGATACCTGACAATAACCAGCATGAGGCTGAACTGCCAAAAACCAAACAAATTAGGCTACAAAAAATATTTTTAAAACTCCACGACAGAAAAAAAAACACTGAAACAACGGTGGGAAGAAATCCTCAATGGGAAGTGATCTCAGAAGAAACTCGGCTATAGAGGGAGAAGAGCACTAGTTTTATGAATACCTAAAATATTGGTAACACTTTACAATAAGGTCACATGAATTGGCATTAACTAATGTAGTTGTTAACTAATAACTACTGGAAAGTTCATCTGTACAGGTGTGTTAAGGTATTTGTACATCATTAACTCATACTAACAACTACATTAGTTGATGCCAATTCATACTGGCATGTATTTTTTAATGGTTAACTAATTATAAGTTTATCCTATGATTTGCTCATGTACAAATAATCATGCAACCAATACGTTAGTTAATGTATTTGTTCACTACTTACTAAATTTCATGCTTAATTAATGTATTTGTACATCATTAATCATCATGTTAAAAACTGCATTATTCAATGCCAATTCACATGACCTAATTGTAAAGTGTTATAAAGGGAGGGGCAATGGTGGCCCAGTGGTAGAGCTCCAGCCTGCCACGCCGGCGGCTGGGGTTCGTATCCTGGCCAATGCCCCAAAAATCCGGCCGCTGGGGATGCGCAAGTCAGTGCATGTGTAGTGCCGGCCCCAAGCCCGGATAAATAGGAGGGTTGCATCAGGAAGGGCATCCGGTGTAAAGCGTATGACAAATCAAATATGGGGATCAGGATGATCCGCTGTGGTGACCCTGAAGGGGAACAGCCGAAAGAAGAAGAAAAGAAGGAAGAAAAAAAACTAAGTGTCATAAAGCACCTTGGGTGTTATTTATAACTCCAAAGGTGCATATTGAGACACAGCAGACCAGTATAATGAAATTAAACAGTAGCATGTTGAAGCGCATGCACTCTAATACTGGGATAATAGAAAGCAATGAAATATATTTTTTCTTTGGAAACAGAATGATGAAACAGCTTTGCAGTGACTCTGCATCCATGATGCTGCTGCAAAATTACATCTTTCCAAATCACATGAATCCAAGAGTACTGAATTATGAATTAAAAATTCTTGAATAATCATCATTTTCTTACCGTCTGTATTCCACTGGGAATATTGTAGGTAATAAAGATAAGTTCTATTATGGACACTTTCCAATATAGCACCTTCATCTGTCCCTCTGGCTGGTCTCCCACCACTGCGAGTGCTTTTAGACACACTGGACACTGACGACCCACTCTAGATACAGAGTCACACAGACAGGCTGCACAGAAGGCATGAGTACATTTCAGCCTCTGCTTGTTCTGCCAGGGCTTCATGCAGAGGGGACAGGTCTCCACTTCAGCTGCTGTGACTCTGGCTTCTGAAGGCTCTCTGGTCTCAGTAGAGCAGCCATAAATGCCCATTGCTCTGCCTGCCTGGGAGATCTTGGGCATTTCCTCCTTGAAGACGTCCTCCAGTCGCTCCTTCAGCTCAGAGACACATTTCCTCACAGCCTCAAAGGAGATGTGGGGGTTGATAGTGATGCTGGGTAAGTCTCCAGGTCCAGGAGGGACACAGAGAGACTGAGTGCTCTAATGAGAGAGTGAGAGTGAGAGAGAGAGACAGAGACAGAGAGAGAGAGAGAGAACATCAGTGTCAAACAGGGTGAGGATTAAGCATCAATGGAGCAAAATTGGGAGTAGTACTGTCAAGTTTGTACAGTCCGTCTGGACAACACTTAACACAAGATAAGAGGATAATAAAAACTGTGTCCTCATGTCCAAAGCAAAAGTCAGAAATTCCAGTCAGATAAAGAATCAGGAACAGCTCCATTAGACAGCTCTGTCAAAGCCAGTGATGTTACCTGGAGGAAATGGATGTGATCCTCTGTGTGTGAAAGCTGCTTCAGCTCAATGTCTCTCCTCCTCAGCTCAGAAATCTCCTGCTCCAGTCGCTCCAAATGTCCCTCAGCCAGACTCACTTCAGCCTTCTCCTGATTTCTGATCAGCTCTTTCACCTCAGAGCACCTTCTTTTAATAGAGCAGATCAGCTCAGTAAAGATCCTTTCACTGTCCTCCACTGCTGCCTGTGCAGAGCGCTGTTAGGAGACACAGAGAGAGGAAGGCTGAACATTTTAACTAGGCCTTTCACTCAGGTCTTACTGGAACCCCAGACAGCCTCACAGTGTGGCTCAGTGGGATTGAGCCCCACAGGGCTGCAAAGTGGTCCAACACTGGGCCCAACACTGGCTGACTGGAGGAGAGCCCTGACTGAGCTCTGAAATGGCTCTTCCAGCAGCCAGCTGCTGTCTTCTCCTCTGGTCAGTACCCACCTTGAGTGACTGCACACAGCCTGTCTCAGATCCTGCAGCTCCTTCTCTCTCTCCTGGATTCTCTGCTGGAATTTACTCTGTGTCACCCCCAGCTGCTTCTGTGGACATATATCAATCATTCCACGGTATCATTATTGTGGTCTGTACTATTGTCAAATTTCCGAAAGATTTTATACGTAGTGGAAAAAGTACATTTGCTCTTTTTATTTTAGTTGCACAATTGTAAAATTTACAAGGCATATTGGCATTTTCATGAAATATGTCACTGTGTTCCAGTTCATTCAAATACAGTGTCAGGTCTAGCTATCTCAGACCACAACAACAAAAGGTGTACCTTCTGGCCAATTCCCTGCATCAGCTTCAATTCTTACAACAAACTTTGGAGCCATGGCTTTGAAAGCTGTATCATCAAACACAAAACTGCAAACGTTTCTGCCAGAGTAGCTCACAAAGTACTTCACTTTGTTGCAGCTAGCCACTATCTATAGCAGCAGAAAAACAGTGTCTGTTTATTTGTTATAACTGTAATAAGCTGTTACTTCAAATGACCACTTACATTTTTAACAGTACATTAAATCACACGTTTTTCTTTATCACAATGTATCAGATACTCCATCTTTCTTGATCCTTTCCCTGCATCAGTACATCTATGGGCAGGCTGTCACCTCCACCCATTTCACAATACGCCCGTTTGCTTAATCACCCCAATAATGACAAGAAAAAACATGAATAGGGATATTTCCTTGACAGAAAATCTTGAACGTTAGCAGTCCTCTGTTTACAGTTTAATGCATCACTAAACAGCAGCACATACATTCCCATGAGCTGCAGCGTAATGCTAATTTTTTCACCACTGATGCCTCTGTCTTATACAAAGCTGAGAAAGATGAATCTTTTCTCTTGATCTCTGCATGCTCTAAGCCATGGCTGCTGTAATAAAAATGCTAAATATGCCAACTCATTTAAACAGCTCAGTCCACTTCCTGTTTTATGTGCTTAATCACTGTCTTGAACTGTCTGGACTTCAAACTTAAAGCCTACTTCATGGATCAGACTTAAAGTTATACAGTTCAGAGAAATGGTACATTCATACCGTGAAGTAAATTCATAATACCTAGTAATGCAAAATATAAATGAAATTAAATTGTCACATTGTATTCTGGATGACTGAAACAGAATATATGCATTTGGATACAGGAAGTATTTTGAAAGATGTTTCCACTGTAGAATATATCTTTCATAGTAGAATAGAGGGAGCAAGTTATTCTCGTGTAGAGGCTTGCTGATTACATTTTTCCAAGTCCTAGTCATAATGAATGAGTGATTGAGAGGACTTTCCATAGTGCAGCGTTTTCCAAGGTTCCTATTAAAGCCAGCACTAAGCATAAAGTGATAAATTCCAGTTCTTACCTGTTTCTCAGTCCTTGCTGTTGCAACTGAAGCTGTATCATGGCCTCTGTGATCTTCAATTGTACAGAGATAACAGATAAACTGCTGATCGGTGAGACAGTAAATCTCGAGCGCTTTGTCATGACGAGAGCAGATCTTCTCCTGCAGGTTTTCAGTGGCTTTGACCAGATTATGCTTCTTAAAAGCAAGAGATTCATAGTGAGGCTGGAGATGAGTTTTACAGTAAGAGGCTAGACACACCAAACAGGACTTGACGGCTTTGCACTTTCTCCCAGTGCAGACATCACACTCAACGTCTCCAGGTCCAGCGTAACAGTGAGCAGGAGGAGCAGCTTGGAGTCCTGTCTTTTTCAGTTGTTCCACCACTTCATCCAGCAAGGTGTTTTTCTTCAGAACAGGCCTCAGGGTGAAGGTCTCTCTGCACTGGGGACAGCTGTAGACACCAGTATGATCACCCTGATCCCAGCAGCCCTTAATACAGCCCATACAGTAATTATGTCCACAGGGAATAGTCACCGGATCCTTGAGTATATCCAGACAGATCGAGCAGCTCAACTGGTCCTGATCCAGAAGACCTGCAGCCTGTGCCATTTTACCGCTCAAATTGACAGAGATTAATTTTAGTTCAGAATGTTGTGTAGTTTTCTCTGAATCTGTTTGAGAAAGAGCAGGAGATATTTCCTGTTGTGAGCAGACACACCTAGATAATGGCCTCTGCTGTTTTCCTGCTCACACTGGCAGAGACAAAGAGATACGTTTCGTTTCTCTGAAACTGCGTGACAGAATCTGGGAGTGACATCTTGGCTCTATCTCTAGTTCTCTCGGCTTTCTTTTATTTGCATAAACTGCAAAAAACATACCAGGATGGTGGACTCCCTTTAAAAAAAACATTCACCGACGTATGTTGACACTGCCATTTATGTTATTTGTTCGCACATCTATGTTCATTATTGGTAGTATATATGTGTATATAAGTGTATGTTCTGTATATGTGCGTATATGGATGCATGTATTTTGTATGTGTATACATGTTTGTCTTTTTTTAATTATTTTAAATACGTCATTGTTGTGCACATGTCACTCTACAAACTGGATAGGTGAATGTTTTTTTTTTTTTTTTTTTTGTTTGTTTGATGAGTCCCACCATCCACGTGTATATTTTGCAGTTTATGTAGATGAGGAAAAGCAGGGAGGGTTAGAGACAGAGCCATAGTGTGGGGAATCAAACCCTCGGGCACATGGGTGGATTCGCACATGGGTTGACAGTCACCCGCCCTGCAGACTGTGCCACACTGTGTCTCCTGGTAAAGATGGTTTTAGGATGAGAAGAATTTATTTGAGTTATAGAAGCATGTCACGCTAATTGTTTTCGTAGAGCTCTGTGTATTACTGTGGAATACATTTTTTTTTTAAATATAGTGGTGACCCCACAAGGGAAATGAGGGGGGGAGGGGGGTTGTTACAAAAGCATGACATGACATGATTATTATGGTGGAAATCTATGTGTTACAATTCTGGGGAGTGGGGAGCTATAAACTGTTAAAAAAAGACTGAGGGAAGCAGGGGCGGGGGGGGGGGGGGGGCACAAAGTCAACTTTCAACTGATCGTCTGTTCTGAGCCTGGCCTCAGTCCAACACCACACCTCCTGCAGCTGTGGGTAGAACCTGGAAGTCACTCCCACATTCTCTGTCAAGCATTTTCAGAGAAACTAAACTTAACTCTGTCTTTACCAGTGTGAGCGTTAAAATAGCAGAGACCAGTCTCGGGGTGGGTCTGCTCAGAACCAGGAAATATCTGGTTTTGCCTTTATTGTGTTTAAGTGCTCTTGGCTATGAGATACATTATAAAAATGAAAGTATAGTGTTTTTATTATTATTATTATTATTATTATTATTATTATTATTATTATTTTTCCCGTATTATTGTGTTTTAGAAGTAATAATTGAGGACTCACTCATGAGCAGAAATAGAGTTCGCTTCCCTTACTGATTAGAATGTTGCAAGAAAACAAACAATTAAGTACTTTTTTGGAGCAGGCGAGGGGTGGGTTATCGATGAAGAGATTTTGAAAATAAACAATGTCATCTTTTCTTTGGAGTTTGAAAGCATTTGAACAATTCCCTGCTGCAGGTTAGCCAGCCTGCATGGTTTTGGTTGCCATCGGCTCATTCTCAGCTCTGGCCCCAGTGAAACCTCCTCATCGGGGGGGGGGGCACAGTTTCGTGGGTGTGCCCCGCGAGCATGGAATGTTGGCTCCGCCAGGTAGCCGGCATGGCAACGAATTGCAGCGAGTGCAAAGAATGTTAATTGGTCGTAGCACGAGGGTCATTGTTATTTTCCCCGGTCCCGTTTCTGTTTTAAAACGTTAATGTGTTAACTTTTTTTTTTTTGTGTGTGTGTGTGTGTGTGTGTGTGTGTGTGTGTGTGTGTGCTCCGGAACGCGTCGCTGTTGTTTCAGGGCGTGGCGCGCAGGCCGGTGGCAAAGCCGTCCGCTTCACTGCAAACTCTCAGAAGCCGGACCCGGGGAGTCCGGCTTCTGAGATCAGCAGATCAGGGGAGTTGAGATCAGCTGGAACACTGCGTGGTTCCGGGGCCAGGGGCTGGGGCCGTCAATGATTTAGGATTGCTTGTCCGGCCTGGAGACCGACTCCTCCCTCCAGTTTTGAAAGCAAGGATCTCATTCATCCAATTTTAGGCCGGGAGGGCTGCAGTGCCTCCAGGTGTTCAGCAGGCTTAAGTGCTCACTTTCAGTCACTCGGCCTAGAGGGTCCACGCTGCCTCTGCTTTACTAAGTCTTCAAGCGGGGGGCGTGATGCTCAAATCCAACTTTATTTTGGAGTTTGTTTTGATTACAAATCTAAAATTGCGCAGTAGAAACATTATGGAGGGCACGGCGTATGTGTATATACACCCACCGGCCACTTCATTAGGTGACAGGAGTGGCACCCGGTGTGGTCTTCTGCTGCTGTAGCCCATCTGCTTCAAGGTTTGAAATGTTGTGCGTTCAGAGATGCTCTTCTGCATACCTCGGTTGTAACAAGTGGTTATTTGATTTACTGTTGCCTTTCTATCAGCTCAAACCAGTCTGGCCATTCTCCTCTGACCTCTGCCATCAACAAGGCATTTTCCCCCAGAGAACTGCCGCTCACTGGATATTTTCTCTTTTTCGGACCATTCTCTGTAAACCCTAGAAATGGTTGTGTGTGAAAATCCCAGTAGATCAGCAGTTTCTGAAATACTCAGATCAGCCCGTCTGGCACCAACAACCATGCCACATTCAAAGTCACTTAAATCACATTTCTTCCCAATTCTGATGCTTGGTTTGAACTTCAGCAGATCGTCTTGACCATGTCTACATGCCTAAATGCATTGAGTTGCTGCCACGTGCAGGTGAGCAGGTGTACCTAATGAAGTGGCCGATGAGTGTATGTATATATATATATATATATGTATAAAATATGTAGATGAAATACATTTTGCAGGCTTTAGAGGTCTGAGATGCATCCACCAATCACAGCTCTTGGTCGGTGATTTCATAGACCAATGATGTGCGATGCGACCAACTCCATTCACGTGGCAACCTTGCTATACCCCTATAGGCCTCAAGCACGGGAAATTTGGTTGAGTTTAATAATAACTATGGGTGGTGCAGTGGGTAGCACTGCTGCCTCACAGCAAGAAGGTCATAGGTTCAAATCCCGTCCTGGGCCTTTTTCGGGTGCTCCGGTTTCCTCCCGCAGTCCAGAGACATGTAGTGTTTTTATTGGTTTAAAATTCCCAAAACAACCAAAATGCATTCCTCTAAAAGTCAAAAACTCATCAAGAAAAAAAATCTAAGACAAAAATTGTAAACAAAATTTCAACATCAAAACAAAGAAAAGTCCATTCTTTAAATCAATAAACATCAATACATATTCCTAAAACACAAAATCACAACAACAGTATACATACATATATATATATATATAGTATTTATTTATTTATTATTTATTTTTAACACAGACATTCTCTGTTAAAAACAGTACATGTACTGGGTATATTTTTTTACTAATAAAGCTAAATATGAATGCATCCAAAATGATACTGTTTGTATAATGCATCCTTACACTGTCATATTATACTGTGTATTTGGCATGTTTTTATCACCCTCAAGAGAAACACATTATTTTTAAGGTGAGCCTCTGTCATTAAGTGTTTTTATACTGAGAGGAAATGATTATATATAGATATTAAGAAATTAGTGTACATTGTTCTCTGGGAGACAATCCAGAGAGGAAATGATACAGTAACGTGGGGAGGAGCTACACTTGATTGATGTATGACCTCATTATTGAAGATCCAATCCAGTTACTGCATACACAGGAACAGAGGAGCACACAGCGTAATAGAGTCTATCAGAGAGTTATTAGAATCAGATCCATCAGGATTGAGTAGATTTATCACATATGTGTTTCTAAAGCAGTGACCTACTACCTTCAGTTACGATTCTTCTTTCTGACCCCATAGAGTGCAAAGGTCAACTGGCTGGTTCCTCTCGATCTCTAATGCCTGTCTATCGTGTGCCCATCTTTGTAATGTGGTGATTTTCTCTTCTTGTCCATTTGGTGGTGCTGTGCTGAGGATCTGATGTCTCTGTTCATCCAATCATTCAATGAATTTGGCACTGAGTGCTGCCTTCACCTTCTGCAGGAAGTCAGGATTTCTGAGCACAATCCTGTGGAAGAAAGAAACACACACTGATCAAAGAGCAGCAGGACTGAGCTCTGCACAGGTGACATGGAGAAACTCACAGGTTTGGTGCTGAAAAGTGTTGCCATGTAACTGTAACTGTGTAAAGAGAAGCAAAGACGCTGAACACACTCCAGCTTCCACTCATGTGCATTTATAGTTCATGATTAATAGAGCTTTTCTGGTAGCTGTGACACACCTGTGTTACTACACAACTGCAACAGAGGTCAGGTTTATACTGCAGACAGAGCTAAAGACCCTGGTCCTTCACCATGGAAACCAATCACACTCTTCTCCTGACTCTAGGGGATGATGTCACCCTCTGCAGCAGACTCACATGCTTCTATGAGCTCTGCTTGTACATTATTAGCAATATATACAAAATAGTATACAAAGCATTTTGGGAAAATTCTTAATTGTATTCTGACATATATGCATTAATTTGTAGCTTTCGTATGGATGTGGTGATTGGTTATTAAATGTTCTGGTGTAAAGTTTTATTCTCAGTGAATAAAGAAACAGACACATAAAGATTGAACAGCAGTAGCTGAAGCACAGACATGAGGAAACAACAGTCACATTGACACTGCTGGGCACTGAGAAATGATCACATATCCAGTGATTCATATTTTCACCAAATAACTGAAAATACACTAAATCCAGCAAATCAGAAAATCACACTAAAAAGCCCTACGGGCGTCTTGTATGGGGGATGTCAGCATAGATGACTCTGTCTCCAGCTCCATCGGTTGCAGCCACAGTGAAAACCAGCTTCTGGTCAAAGGCTCTTCGCAGCAGCTTCAGCACCTCCTGACCCTCTGGGGTGCTTGTTAAAACGGCTGCTGTTTGGATTCCAATAAAGGGCTTCCCTGGGTTGGGATGGGCCTCCTGGACAAAAAATATAACACACAAGGCAAAGGGAAACTGTATGGAAGTAGATCTTATGTACTGTAGGTCTAAGGGCACATGTTTTCAACTCAATTCAGTTTCATTTGTCTGCCAGTTTTATATATACACAAAAAAAGACTAAAAAGTATATACTTCACATGAAAACAAGAAATATGAAATTTGTGAATGATTGAGCCTGGGGCTGTGCTCAACTTATTCATACAACAAGAAGTTCCTTTTGGATGATGCATGTATGAATACAGTGATTGCTGTCTTATGTTTATAAATTAACAAAAAAAATAGATGTGTGCATTTGTATTACAAATGAGGTGTTGTTTGAAATGCTCATTTCTTAAGGTGATAAGCATGCATGACGGTTTTCTTTTTAATTTGTTTTGTGGGAGCGCACTGAAGTTCAAAGGCTTTTTAGTATATTTGTTTGTTCTTGGTTGGCATTACATGATTTCTTTAAAATCATATTACGAATCACAATAAACAATTGTTGTGATTTTTCGTCAAATTCCTCTAATTTGGTTTTCTGAACGAAAAAAAAAAAACGAATTTCCATGTGGATCAGTATCCTTGTTTAATAGTGACTCCTGTACTGGGATTTGTATCTGAAAGGGACCCCAGTAATGGGATATTTATCTGAAATGGACTCCAGTATTGGGATATGTATCTGAAAGGGACCCCTGTATCAGGATATGTATTGTACAGTGACCCCTGTATCTGGGTATGTACTGTACAGTGACCCCTGTATCTGGGTATGTATTGTACAGTGACCCCTGTATCGGGGTATGAACTGTACAGTGACCCCTGTATCGGGATATGTATTGTACAGTGACCCCTGCTTCGGGGCATGTGTTGTACTCTAAGATACCTGACAATAACCAGCTTAAGGCTGAACTGCCGAAAACCAAACAAATTAGGTTACAAAAAATATTTTAAAAACTCCACGACAGAAAGAAAACACTGAAACAGCGGTGGGAAGAAGTACTCAATGGGAAGTGATCTCAGGAGAAACCCGGCTATGGGGGGGGAGCACTAGTACTATGAATACCTAAAATATTGGTAACACTTTACAATAAGGTCTCATGAACTGGCATTAACTAATGTAGTTGTTAACTAATAACTACTGGAAAGTTCATCTGGTTTGTTAAGGTATGTGTACATCATTAATTCATACTAACAACTACATTAGTTGATGCCAATTCATACTGGGATTAAAAAAAGCAGTTCATGCATTTGTTAATGGTTAACTAATTATAAGTGTATCCTATGTTTCGCTCATGTATAAATAATCATGTAACCAATACATTAGTTAATGTATTTGTTCATTACTTACTAAATTTCATCCTTAATTAATGTATTTGTACATCATTAATCATCATGTTAAAAACTGCATTATTCAATGCCAATTCACATGACCTAATTGTAAAGTGTTACTAAGTGTTATAAAGTGAGGGGCAATGGTGGCCCAGTGGTAGAGCTCCAGCCTGCCACGCCGGCGGCCGGGGTTCGTATCCTGGCCAATGCCCCAAAAACCCAGCCACTGGGCATGCGCAAGTCAGTGCATTCGTAGTGCTGGTCCCAAGCCCAGGAAGGGCATCCGGTGTAAAGCATATGCAGCGACCCCAAAGGGGAACACCCGGAAGAAGAAAGAAAAAAAAAAAAACAAAGTGTCATAAAGCACCATCTTTCCAAATCACATGAATCCAAGAGTACTGAATTATGAAGAATTATTTAATAATCATCAGTTTCTTACCGTCTGTATTCCATTGGGAATATTGTAGGTAATACTGAACAATTTGTTTCCCACATATTGCTCTGTCATCTGTCCCTCTGGCTGGTCTCCGACTACTGCGAGTGCTTTTAGACACACTGGACACTGATGACCCACTCTAGATACAGAGTCATGCAGACAGGCTGCACAGAAGGCATGAGTACATATCAGCCTCAGCTTGTTCTGCCAGGGCTTCATGCAGATGAAACAGGTCTTCACTTCAGCTGCTGTGCCTCTGGCTTCTGAAGGCTCTCCGGTCTCAGTAGAGCAGCCATAAATGCCTATTGCTCTGCATGCCATGCAGATCTTAGACATTTCACCCTTGCAGACGTCCTCCAAATGCTCTTTCAGCTCAGAGACACATTTCCTCACAGCCTCAAAGGAGATGTGTGGGTTGATAGTGATGCTGGATAAGTCTACAGGTCCAGGAGGGACACAGAGAGACTGAGTGCTCTAGTGAGAGAGAGAGAGAGAGAGAGAGAGAGAGAGAGAGAGAGAGAGAGAGAGAGAGAGAGAGAGAGAGAGAGAGAGAGAGAGAGAGAGAGAGAGAGAGAGAGAGAGAGAGAGAGAGAGAGAGAGAGCATCAGTGTCAAACAGGGTGATGATTAAGCATCAATGGAGAAAAATTGGGAGTAGTACTGTCAAGTTTGTACAGTCCGTCTGGACAACACTTAACACAAGATAAGAGGATAATAAAAACTGTGTCCTCATGTCCAAAGCATAAGTCAGAAATTCCAGTCAGATAAAGAATCAGGAACAGCTCCATTAGACAGCTCTGTCAAAGCCAGTGATGTTACCTGGAGGAAATGGATGTGATCCTCTGTGTGTGAAAGATGCTCCAGCTCAGTGTCTCTCCTCCTCAGCTCAGCAATCTCCTGCTCCAGTTGCTCCAGGAGTCCCTCAGCCCGACTCACTTCAGCCTTCTCCTGATCTCTGATCAGCTCTTTCACCTCAGTGCGCCTTCTCTCAATGGAGCAGATCAGCTCAGTAAAGATCCTTTCACTGTCCTCCACTGCTGCCTGTGCAGAGCGCTGTTAGGAGACACAGAGAGAGGAGGGCTGAACATTTTAACTAGGCCTTTCACTCAGCTTACTGGAACCCAAGACAGCCTGTTCCCCACAGTGTGGCTCAGTGGGATTGAGCCCCACAATGCTGGAAAGTGGTCCAACACTGGGCCCAACACTGGCTGACTGGAGGAGAACCCTGACTGAGCTCTGAAATGGCTCTTTCAGCAGCCAGCTGCTGTCTTCTCCTCTGGTCAGTACCCACCTTAAGTGACTGCACAGCCTGTCTCAGATCCTGCAGCTCCTTCTCTCTCTCCTGGATTCTCTGCTGGAATTTACTCTGTGTCACCCCCAGCTGCTTCTGTGGACATATATCAATCATTCCACAGTATCATTATTCTGGTCTGTACTATTGTCAAATTTCCGAATGTGGACAAAGTATATTTGCTCTTTTTCTTTTAGTTGCACTATTGTAAAATTTACAAGGCATATTGGCATTTTCATGAGATATGTCACTGTGTTCCAGTTCATTCAAATACAGTTTCAGGTCTGGCTACCTCTGACCACAACAATGAAAGGTGTACCTTTTGGCCAATTCCCTGTATCAGCTTCAATTCTTACAACAAACTTTGGAGCCATGGCTTTGAAAGCTGTATCATCAAACACAAAACTGCAAACGTTTCTGCCAGAGTAGCTCACAAAGTACTTCACTTTGTTGCAGCTAGCCACTATCTATAGCAGCAGAAAAACATTGTCTGTTTATTTGTTATAACTTTAATAAGCTGTTACTTCAAATGACCACTTACATTTTTAACAGTACATTAAATCACACGTTTTTCTTTTTCACAATGTATCAGATACTCCATCTTTCTCAATCCTTTCCCTGCATCAGTACATCTATGGGCAGGATGTCACCTCCACCCATTTCACAATACGCCCGTTTGCTTAATCACCCCAATAATGACAAGAAAAACATGAATAGGGATATTTCCTTGACAGAAAATCTTGAACGTTAGCAGTCCTCTGTTTACAATTTAATGCATCACTAAACAACAGCACATACATTCCCATGAGCTGCAGCATAATGCTAATCTTTTCACCACTGATGCCTCTGTCTTTTACAAAGCTGAGAAAGGTGAATCTTTTCTGTTGATCTCTGCATGCTCTAAGCCATGGCTTCTGTAATAAAAATGCTAAATATGCCAACTCATTTAAACAGTTCAGTTCACTTCCTGTTTTATGTGCTTAATCACTGTCTTGAACTGTCTGGACTTCAAACTTCAAGCCTACTTCATGGATCAGACTTAAAGCTACACAGCTCAGAGAAATAGTGCATTCATACTCTGAAGTACATTCATAATACCTAGTAACGCAAAATATAAATGAAATTAAATTGTCACATTGTATTCCGGATGACTGAAAAAGAATATATGCATTTGGATACAGGGAGTATTTTGAAAGATGTTTCCACTGTAGAATATATCTTTCATAGCAGAATAAAGTTATTCTCGTGTAGAGGCTTGCTGATTACATTTTCCATTGCTTTGTAAAATGTCGTAATGAATGAGTGATTGAGAGAACTTTTCCATAGTGCAGTGTTTCCCTGGGTTCTCATTAAAGCCAGAACTAAGCATAAAGTGATAAGTTCCAGTCCTTACCTGTTTCTCAGTCCTTTCTTTTTCAATTGAAACTGTATCATGGCCTCTGTGATCTTCAATTATACAGAGATAACAAATAAACTGCTGATCGGTGCGACAGTAAATCTTGAGCGCTTTGTCATGACAAGAGCAGATCTTCTCCTGAAGGTTTCCAGTGGCTTTAACCAGATTATGCTTCTTAAGAGCAAGAGATTCATAGTGAGGCTGGAGATGAGTTTCGCAGTAAGAGGCCAAACATACCAGACAGGACTCGACAGCTTTGAGCTTTCTCCCAGTGCAGAAATCACACGCCACGTCTCCAGGTCCAGCGTAATAGTGAGCAGGAGGAGCAGCTTGGAGTCCTGTCTTCTTCAATTGTTCCACCATTTCATCCAGTAAGGTGTTTTTCTTCAGAACAGGCCTTGGGGTGAAAGTTTCTCTGCACTGGGGACAGCTGTAGACACCAGTATTATCATCCTGATCCCAGTAGCCCTTAATACAGCCCATACAGTAATTATGTCCACAGGGAATAGTCGCTGGATCCTTGAGTGTATCCAGACAGATCGAGCAGCTCAACTGGTCCTGAACCAGAAGGTCTGCAGCCTGTGCCATTTTACTGCTCAAATTGACATTAGTTGTAGTCCAGAATTCAGTGTAGTTTCTCTGAATCTGTGTTAGAAGAGCAAGAGATATTTCCTGGTTCTGAGCAGACACACCTATATAATGGCCTCGGCTGTTTTACCGCTCACACTGGCAGAGACAAAGAGATAAGTTTCGTTTCTCTGAAACTGCGTGACAGAATCTGGGAGTGGCATCCTGGCTCTAGTTCTAGTTCTCTCGGCTTTCTTTTATTTGCATAAACTGCAAAAAAATACCAGGATGGTGGACTCCCTTTAAAAAAACATTCACCTTCTTATGTTGACACTCCCATTTATGTTATTTGTTGGCACATCTATGTTCATTATTGGTAGTATATATGTGTATATATGTGTATGTTCTGTATATGTGCGTATATGGATGCATGTATTTTGTATGTGTATACATGTTTGTCTTTTTTTAATTATTTTAAATACGTCATTGTTGTGCACATGTCACTCTACCAACTGGACAGGTGAATGTTTTTCTTTTTTTTGTTTTTTTTTTTAATGAGTACCACCTTCCACGTGTAATTTTGCAGTTTATGTAGATGAGGAAAAGCAGGGAGGGTTAGAGACAGAGCCATAGTGTGGGGAATCAAACCCTCGGGCGCATGGGTGGATTCACACATGGGTTGACAGTCACCCGCCCTGCAGACTGAGCCACACTGTGTCTCCTGGTAAAGATGGTTTTAGGATGAGAAGAATTTATTTGTGTTATAGAAGCATGTCACGCTAATTGTTTTGGTAGAGCTCTGTGTATTACTGTGGAATACATTTTTTTTTAAATATAGTGGTGACCCCACAAGGGAAATGAGGGGGGGAGCGGGGTTGTTACAAAAGCATGACATGACATGATTATTATGGTGGAAATCTATGTGTTACAATTCTGGGGAGTGGGGAGCTATTAACTGTTAAAAAAAGACTGAGGGAAGCAGGGGCGGGGGGGGGGGGGGGGGGGGGGGGGGGGGGGAGTCCGGCTTCTGAGATCAGCAGATCAGGGGAGTTGAGATCAGCTGGAACACTGCGAGGTTCCGGGGCCAGGGGCTGGGGCCGTCAATGATTTAGGATTGCTTGTCCGGCCTGGAGACCGACTCCTCCCTCCAGTTTTGAAAGCAAGGATCTCATTCATCCAATTTTGGGCCGGGAGGGCTGCAGTGCCTCCAGGTGTTCAGCAGGCTTAAGTGCTCACTTTCAGTCACTCGGCCTGAAGGGTCCACACTGCCTCTGCTTTACTAAGTCTTCAAGCGGGGGGCGTGATGCTCAAATCCAACTTTATTTTGGAGTTTGTTTTGATTACAAATCTAAAATTGCGCAGTAGAAACATTATGGAGGGCACTGCGTATGTGTATATACACTCACCGGCCACTTCATTAGGTGGCAGGAGTGGCACCCGGTGTGGTCTTCTGCTGCTGTAGCCCATCTGCTTCAAGGTTCGAAGTGTTGTGCGTTCAGATATGCTCTTCTGCATACCTCGGTCGTAATGAGTGGTTATTTGACTTGCTGTTGCCTTTCTATCAGCTCGAACCAGTCTGGCCATTCTCCTCTGACCTCTGCCATCAACAAGGCATTTTCCCCCGGAGAACTGCCACTCACTGGATATTTTCTCTTTTTCGGACCATTCTCTGTAAACCCTAGAGATGGTTGTGTGTGAAAATCCCAGTAGATCAGCAGTTTCTGAAATACTCAAATCAGCCCGTCTGGCACCAACAACCATGCCACATTCAAAGTCACTTAAATCACATTTCTTCCCAATTCTGATGCTTGGTTTGAACTTCAGCAGATCGTCTTGACCATGTCTACATGCCTAAATGCATTGAGTTGCTGCCACGTGCAGGTGAACAGGTGTACCTAATGAAGTGGCCGATGAGTGTATATATATATATATATATAAAAATATATATTAAATATATATATACGTATAAAATATGTAGATGAAATACATTTTTCAGGCTTTAGAGGTCTGAGATGCATCCACCAATCACAGCTCTTGGTTGGTGATTTCACAGACCAATGATGTGCGACGCTACCAACTCCATTCATGTGGCAGCCCTGCTATACCCCTATAGGCCTGAAGCACGGGAAATTTGGTTGAGTTACATTATAACTATCGGTGGCACGGTGGTGCAGTGGGTAGCACTGCTGCTTCACAGCAAGAAGGTCTTGGGTTTGAATCCCGCCTTGGGCCTTTTTCGGGTGGTCCAGTTTCCTCCCACAGTCCAGAGACATGTAGTGTTTTTATTGGTTTAAAATTCCCAAAACAACCAAAATGCATTCCTCTAAAAGTCAAAAACTCATCAAGAAAAAAAATCTAAGACAAAAATTGTAAACAAAATTTCAACATCAAAACAAAGAAAAGTCCATTCTTTAAATCAATAAACATCAATACATATGCCTAAAACACAAAATCACAACAACAGTATACATATATATATATATATATATATATATATATATATATATATATATATATATATAGTATTTATTTATTTATTATTTATTTTTAACACAGACATTCTCTGTTAAAAACAGTACATGTACTGGGTATATTTATTTTTTACTAATAAAACTAAATATGAATGCATCCAAAATGATACTGTTTGTATAATGCATCCTTACACTATCATATTATACTGTATATTTGGTATGTTCTCATCACCCTCAAGAGAAACACATTATTTTTAAGGTGAGCCTCTGTCATTAAGTGGTTTTATACTGAGAAGAAATGTTTATATATAGATATTAAGAAATTTGTGTACATAGTTCCCTGGGAGACAATCCAGAGAGGAAATGATACAGTAACGTGGGAGGGGCTACACTTGCTTGATGTATGACATCATTATTGAAGATCCAATCCAGTTACTGCATACACAGGAACAGAGGAGCACACAGCGTAATAGAGTCTATCAGAGAGTTATTAGAATCAGATCCATCAGGATTGAGTAGATTTATCACATATGTGTTTCTAAAGCAGTGACCTGCTACCTTCAGTTACGATTCTTCTTTCTGACCTCATAGAGTGCAAAGGTCAACTGGCTGGTTCCTCTCGGTCTCTAATGTCTGTCTATCATGTGCCCATCTCTGTAATGTGGTGATTTTCTCTTCTGGTCCATTTGGTGGCGCTGTGCTGAGGATCTGATGTCTCTGTTCATCCAATCATTCAATGAATTTGGCTCTGAGTGCCGCCTTCACCTTCTGCAGGAAGTCAGTCTGCCAGCACTCTCCCCTGTGGAAGAAAGAAACACACACTGATCAAGGACCAGCAGGACTGAGCTCAACACAGGAGACATGGAGAAACTCACAAGTTTGGTGCTGAAAACTGACATCTAACTGTAAATGTGTAAAGAGAAGCAAAGACACTGAACACACCCCAGCTTCCACTCATGTGCTTTTATACTTCATGATTAATAGAGCTTTTCTGGTAGCTGTGACACACCTGTGTTACTACACAACTGCAGCAGAGGTCAGGTTTATACTGCAGACAGAGCTAAAGACCCTGGTCATTCACCATGGAAACTAATCACACTCTTCTCCTGACTCTAGGGGATGATGTCACCCTCTGCAGCAGACTCACATGCCTCTATGAGCTCTGCTTGTACATTATTAGCAATATATACAAAATAGTATGAAAAGCATTTTGGGAAAATTCTTAATTGTATTCTGACATACGGTATATGCATTAATCCAGTGATTCATATTTTCACCAAATAACTGAAAATACACTAAATCCAGCAAATCATAAAATCACACTAAAAGGCCATACAAGTTTGGTGCATGGGGGATGTCATTGAAGACGACTCTGTCTGCAGCTCGATTGGTTGCAGCCACAGTGAAAACCAGCTTCTGGTCAAAGGCTCTTCGCAGCAGCTTTAGCACCTCCTGACCCTCTAGGCTGCCTGGTAAATTGGCTTTTGTTTTGATTCCAGTAAAGGGCTTCCCTGGGTTGGGATGGGCCTCCTGGACACAGAATTTAACACACAAGGCAAAGGGGACTGTAAAGAAGTAGATCTTATGTACTGTAGGTCTAAGGGCTCATGTTTTAAACTCAATTCAGTTTCATTTGTCTGCCAGTTTTATATATACACAAAAAAAGACTAAAAAGTGTACAATTCACATGAAAACAAGAAATATGAAATTTGTGAATGACTGAGGCTGGGGCTGTGCTCAACATATTCATACAACAACATATTATAAGTTAATTTTGGATGATGCATGTATAAATACAGTGATTGCTGTCTTATGTTTATAGTTTTAAAAAAATTAAATGTGTGCATTTGTATTACAAATGAGGTGTTGTTTGAAATGTTCATTTCTATAGGTGATAAGCATGCATGACTGTTTTCTTTTTAATGTGTTTTGTGGGAGCGCACTGAACTTCAAAGGCTTTTGAGTTTATTTGTTTGTTCTTGGCTGGCATTACCTGATTTCTTTAAAATAATATTACGAATCACAATAAACAATTGTTGTGATCAGTGATTTTTCGTCAAATTCCTCTAATTTGGTTTTTTGAACAAAAAAAAAAAAAACGAATTTCCATGTGGATCAGTATCCTTGTTTAATAGTGACTCCTGTCTTGGGATATGTATCTGAAAGGGACCCCAGTATTGGGATATTTATCTGAAAGGGACTCCAGTATTGGGATATGTATCTGAAAGGGACCCCTGTATCGGGATATGTATTGTACAGTGACCCCTGTATCTGGGTATGTACTGTACAGTGACCCCTGTATCAGAGTATGTACTGTACAGTGACCCCTGTATCGGGACATGTATTGTACAGTGACCCCTGCATCGGGGCATGTATTTTACTCTGAGATACCTGACAATAACCAGCATGAGGCTGAACTGCCAAAAACCAAACAAATTAGGTTACAAAAAGTATTTTAAAAACTCCACAACAGAAAGAAAAACCACTGAAACAGCGGTGGGAAGAAGTCCTCAATGGGAAGTGATCTCAGGAGAAACCCGGCTATGGGGGGGGGGGGCACTAGTACTATGAATACCTAAAATATTGGTAACACTTCACAATAAGGTACAAAAAAGTTCATCTGCACAGGTGTGTTAAGGTATTTGCACATCATTAATTCATACTAACAACTATGTTAGTTGATGCCAATTCATATTGGGATTTTAAAAAAGCAATTCATGTATTTGTTAATGGTTAACTAATTATAAGTTTATCCTATGTTTTGCACATGTACAAATAATCATGCAACTAATACATTAGTTAGTGTATTTGTTGACTACTGACTAAATTCCATGGTTAATTAATGTATTTGTATATCATTAATTCATTTTAACAACTGCATTATTCATGTGACCTTATTGTAAAGTGTTACTAAGTGTTATAAAGCACATTGGGTGTTATTTATAACTACCAAGGCACATATTGAGACACATCAGACAAGTATAATGAAATGAAACCGTAGTATGTTTAGGCACTGCATTCTAATATAATAGATAATAGAAATCAATGAAATGTATTTTTTCTTTGGAAACCGAATAATGAAACAGCTTTGCAGTGACCTTACAAAAATGACATATCTTTCCAAATCACATGAATACAGAATTGTGAGGAAGTCTTGAATAATCATCAGTTTCTTACCGTCTGTATTCCACTGCGAATATCGTAGTAAATCTCAAATCCAAAAACGTTCATTTCTGCTGTCATTGTTCCCTCTGGCTGGTTTCCCACTACTGTGAGTGCTTTTAGACACACTGGACACCGATGACCCACTCTAGATACAGAGCCATGCAGACAGGCTGCACAGAAGGCATGAGTACACATCAGCCTCAGCTTGTTCTTCCAGGGCTTCATGCAGATGAGACAGGTCTTCACTTCAGCAGCTGTGTCTCTGGCTTCTGAAGGTTCCCTGGTCTCAGTAGAGCAGCCATAAATGCCTATTGCTATGCATGCCTTGGAGATCTTAGACATTTCACCCTTGCAGACATTCTCCAGTCGATCCTTCAGCTTAGAGGCACATTTCCTCACAGCCTCAAAGGAGATGTGTGGGTTGATAGTGATGCTGGGTAAGTCTCCAGGTCCAGGAGGGACACAGAGAGACTGAGAGCTCTAATGAGAGAGAGAGAGAGAGAGAGAGAGAGAGAGAGCATCAGTATCAATCAGGGTGAGGATTAAGCATCAATGGAGCAGAACTGGGAGTAGTACTGTCAAGTTTGTACACTTAACACAAGATAAAAGGATAACAAAAACTGTGTCATCATGTCCAAAGCATAAGTCAGAAATTCCAGTCAGCCAGGAACAGCTCCATTAGAAAGCTCTGTCAAAGCCAGTGATGTAACCTGGAGGAAATGGATGTGATCCTTTGTGTGTGAAAGCTGCTCCAGCTCAGTGTCTCTCCTCCTCAGCTCAGCAATCTCCTGCTCCAGTCGCTCCAGGAGTCCTTCAGCCCGACTCACTGCAGCCTTCTCCTGATCTCTGATCAGCTCTTTCACCTCAGAGCACCTTCTTTTAATAGAGCAGATCAGCTCAGTAAAGATCCTTTCATTGTCCTCCACTGCTACCTGTGCAGAGCGCTGTTAGGAGACACGGAGAGAGGAGGGCTGAACATTTTAACTAGGCCTTTCACTCAGCTTACTGGAACCCAAGACAGCCTGTTCCCCACAGTGTGGCTCAGTGGGATTGAGCCCCACAATGCTGGAAAGTGGTCCAACACTGGGCCCAACACTAGCTGACTGGAGGAGAGCCCTGACTGAGCTCTGAAATGGCTCTTCCAGCAGCCAGCTGCTGTCTTCTCCTCTGGTCAGTACCCACCTTGAGTGACTGCACAGCCTGTCTCAGATCTTGCAGCTCCTTCTCTCTCTCCTGGATTCTTTGCTGGAATTTACTCTGTGTCACCCCCAGCTGCTTCTGTGGACATACATCAATCATTCCATGGTATCATTATTCTGGTCTGTACTATTGTCATAATTTCAGAGAGGCTTTAAACGTAGTGGACAAAGAAAATTTGCTTTTTTTCTTTTAGTTGCACTTTTTCATAATTTACTAGGCATATTAACATTTTCATGAGATATGTCACCGTGTTCCCATTCATTCAAATACAGTTTCAGGTCTGGCTACCTCTGACCACAACAATGGAAGGTGTACCTTTTGGCCAATTCCCTGTATCAGCTTCAATTCTTAAAACAAACTTTAGAGCCATGGCTTTGAAAGCTGTATCATAAAACACAAAACTGCTTGCAAATGTTTCTGCCAGAGTACCTCTCAGAGTACTTCGCTTTGTTGCAGCTAGCCACTATCAATAGCAGCAGAACAACAATGTCTGTTTATTTGTTATAACTTTAATAAGCTGTTACTTCAAATGACCACTTACATTTTTAACAGTACATTAAATCACACGTTTTTCTTTATCACAATGTATCAGATACTCCATCTTTCTCGATCCTTTCCCTGCATCAGTACATCTATGGGCAGGATGTCACCTCCACCCATTTCACAATACGCCCGTTTGCTTAATCACCCCAATAATGACAAGAAAAACATGAATAGGGATATTTCCTTGGCAGAAAATCGTTGAACGTTAGCAGTCCTCTGTTTACAATTTAATGCATCACTAAACAACAGCACATGCATTCCCATGAGCTGCAGCATAATGCTAATCTTTTCACCACTGATGCCTCTGTCTTTTACAAAGCTGAGAAAGGTGAATCTTTTCTGTTGATCTCTGCATGCTCTAAGCTATGGCTTCTGTAATAAAAATGATAAATATGCCAACTCATTTAAACAGCTCAGTTCACTTCCTGTTTTACGTGCTTAATCACTGTCTTGAACTGTCTGGACTTCAAACTTCAAGCCTACTTCATGGATCAGACTAAAAGCTACACAGCTCAGAGAAATACTGCATTCATACTCTGAAGTACATTGATAATACCTAGTAACGCAAAATATAAATGAAATTTAATTGTCACATTGTATTCCGAATGACTGAAACAGAATATATGCATTTGGATACAGGGAGTATTTTGAAAGATGTTTCCACTGTCGAATATATCTTTCATAGTAGAATAAAGTTATTCTCATGTAGAGGCTTGCTGATTACATTTTCCATTGCTTTGTAAAATGTCGTAATGAATGAGTGATTGAGAGAACTTTTCCATAGTGCAGTGTTTCCCTGGGTTCCCATTAAAGCCAGAACTAAGCATAAAGTGATAAGTTCCAGTCCTTACCTGTTTCTCAGTCCTTTCTTTTGCAACTGAAACTGTATCATGGTCTCTGTGATCTTCAATTGTACTGAGATAACAAATAAACTGCTGATCGGTGCGACAGTAAATCTCGAGCGCTTTGTCATGACAAGAGCAGATCTTCTCCTGAAGGTTTCCAGTGGCTTTAACCAGATTATGCTTCTTAAAAGCAGGAGATTCATAGTGAGGCTGGAGATGAGTTTCGCAGTAAGAGGCCAGACACACCAAACAGGACTTGACGGCTTTGAGCTTTCTCCCAGTGCAGACATCACACGCCACGTCTCCAGGTCCAGCGTAATAGTGAGCAGGAGGAGCAGCTTGGAGTCCTGACTTCTTCAGTTGTTCCACCACATCATCCAGTAAAGTGTCTTTCTTCAGGACAGGTCTCGGGGTGAAGGTCTCTCTGCACTGGGGACAGCTGTAGACACCAGTATGATCATCCTGATCCCAGTAGCCCTTAATACAGCCCATACAGTAATTATGTCCACAGGGAATAGTCACTGGAACCTTGAGTACATCCAGACAGATCGAGCAACTGAACTGGTCCTGATACAGAAGGCCTGCAGCCTGTGCCATTTTACTGCTCAAATTGACAGAGATTAGTTTCAGTTCAGAATGTTGTGTAGTTTTGTCTGAATCTGTTTGAGAAAGAGCAGGAGATATTTCCTGGTTTTGAGCAGACCTACCCTGAGGCTGGTCTCTGCTATTATACCGCTCATGCTGACAGAGACAGAATTCAGTTTTGTTTCTCTGAAACCGCGTGACAGAAAATGTGGAAGTGACTTCCTGGTTTTAACCACTGTTGAGGCGACATAGCTCAGGAGGTAAGACAGGTTGTCTGGAAGTTGGAGGGTTGCCGGTTCAAACCCCCCCCTCTCCTATTTCCTCACTGTCCCCCCAGTCTTTTAAGAAATTTCTTAGGCGAAAAAGTCAAATTAAATATTATTCAGCCATTACGTTACATTACAGGCATTTGGCAGACGCTCTTATCCAGAACGACGTACAACAAAGTGTATAACCGTAACCAGGAACAAGTGTGTTGAAAGCCCTAGAGGGAAGTACAGTTCCAAGTGCAGGGAGTGGCCGCGTAGTGTAACTTGGACCCTGTAGGTTAATCTGAACACAAACAAAAGCAGCAGCAAAACAGTATTTGCAAATAATACAGGCAATAATTAAACAAGTAGGCACGAGTGCAATAACTTAAATAAACTAAAATAAACAGCTTACCTAGTTATATACCTAAGCTTACATGACCAATTAGAGACTGCAGGGAGGTCGGGAAGGGTGGGGAGAGGTGCAAGCTGAAGAGGTGAGTCTTCAGTCGTCGCTTGAAGCCGCAAAGAATTACCCATAGATGTCCTCCAGTAGAATCTGATTGTCATGCTTCTCATCCTAAAACCATCTTTACCAGGAGACACAGTGTGGCTCAGTCTGCAGGGCGGGTGACTGTCAACCCATGTGCGAATCCACCCATGCGCCCGAGGGTTTGATTCCCACACTGGGGCGACATAGCTCAGGAGGTAAGACCGATTGTCTGGCAGTCGGAGGGTTGCCGGTTCAAACCCCCCCCCTGGACGTGTCGAAGTGTCCTTGAGCAAGACACCTAACCCCTAACTGCTCTGGCGAATAAGAGGCATCAATTGTAAAGCGCTTTGGATAAAAGCGCTATATAAATGCAGTCCATTTACTATGGCTCTGTCTCTAACCCTCCCTGCTTTTCCTCATCTACATAAACTGCTAAATTACACGTGGAAGGTGGGACTCATCAAACAAACAAAAAAAACATTCACCTGTCCAGTTGGTAGAGTGACATGTGCACAACAATGACGTATTTAAAAAAGACAAACATGTACACATACAAAATACATGCATCCATATACAGAACATACACATATATACTACCAATAATGAACATAGATGTGCGAACAAATAACATAAATGGGAGTGTCAACATACGTAGTATTTGCAGTTATGCATCATATTATTAATCACAAAAGGCATACAAAATATAAGGGAATGCACATCTACCTGATGTGTTCGTAGCCATGACAATTTAGCAATGCCCCCAATTTAGCAGTAAACAAAGATGTACAACCAAGTCAAGGAATCGTCTGCAGTTGTTAAACACAGAATAAGGCCTACAGGATTAGAGACAACATGATAAACCGGGTTGCTCATTTTTATCTCCTCGAGTGTCAAGATCCAGAAACCCTGGGTAGAAGCATTATTTACAATATCACCCCCTCTTGGAGACGGTGTGATTTTGTTCTGTGCCCCAAAATTTTAACATGCTTATTGTTCCATGGTTTGCCTTGGCATGCAATGGGATGATTTTTGTCTGAGAGTGAACAACCCCTGCTGTTGTTTTTTTTTTCCCTGAATCTGTTATTTGAATACCTATTTGAATCTTACCTGTTATTTGAATATGATTTGAATTTTAAATGTAAATGTGACAGAATGTGTACAGAAAATGTGACTTTTTCAAGGCAGTTTCACTGAACGCACATACTAATACTGCCTGTTGTTCAAATTTAACGCAAATTTAACAAATTGTAATTTTGAAAAGAGTCCACCCTCCTGGTGTGTATTTGCAGTTTATGCAAACAAAAGAAAGCCGAGAGAACTAGAGATAGAGCCAAGATGTCACTCCCAGATTCTGTCACGCAGTTTCAGAGAAACTAAACTTATCTCTTTGTCTCTGCCAGTGTGAGAAACTACACTGCATTCTGGACTACAAATAATCTCTGTCAATTTGAGCAGTAAAATGGCACAGGCTGCAGGCCTTCTGGTAGAGGAGCAGTTGAGCTGCTCGATCTGTCTGGATATACTCAAGGATCCAGCGACTATTCCCTGTGGACATAATTACTGTATGGGCTGTATTAAGGGCTACTGGGATCAGGATGATCATACTGTTGTCTACAGCTGTCCCCAGTGCAGAGAAACTTTCAACCCAAGGCCTGTTCTGAAGAAAAACACCTTACTGGATGAAGTGGTGGAACAATTGAAGACAGGACTCCAAGCTGCTCCTCCTGCTCACTATTACGCTGGACCTGGAGACGTGGAGTGTGATTTCTGCACTGGGAGAAAGCTCAAAGCTGTCGAGTCCTGTCTGGTATGTTTGGCCTCTTACTGCGAAACTCATCTCCAGCCTCACTATGAATCTCTTGCTCTTAAGAAGCATAATCTGGTTAAAGCCACTGGAAACCTTCAGGAGAAGATCTGCTCTTGTCATGACAAAGCGCTCGAGATTTACTGTCGCACCGATCAGCAGTTTATTTGTTATCTCTGTACAATTGAAGATCACAGAGGCCATGATACAGTTTCAGTTGCAAAAGAAAGGACTGAGAAACAGGTAAGGACCAGAACTTATCACTTTATGCTTAGTTCTGGCTTTAAGGGGAACCCAGGGAAACACTGCACTATGGAAAAGTTCTCTCAATCACTCATTCATTACGACATTTTACAAAGCAATGGAAAATGTAATCAGCAAGCCTCTACACGAGAATAACTTTATTCTACTATGAAAGATATATTCTACAGTGGAAACATCTTTCAAAATACTCCCTGTATCCAAATGCATATATTCTGTTTCAGTCATTCGGAATACAATGTGACAATTACATTTTATTTATATTTTGCGTTACTAGGTATTATGAATGTACTTCAGAGTATGAATGCACTATTTCTCTGAGCTGTGTAGCTTTAAGTCTGATCCATGAAGTAGGCTTGAAGTTTGAAGTCCAGACAGTTCAAGGCAGTGATTAAGCACGTAAAATAGGAAGTGGACTGAGCTGTTTAAATGAGTTGGCATATTTAGCATTTTTATTACAGAAGCCATGGCTTAGAGCATGCAGAGATCAACAGAAAAGATTCACCTTTCTCAGCTTTGTAAAAGACAGAGGCATCAGTGGTGAAAAGATTAGCATTATGCTGCAGCTCATGGGAATGCATGTGCTGTTGTTTAGTGATGCATTAAATTGTAAACAGAGGACTGCTAACGTTCAAGATTTTCTGTCAAGGAAATATCCCTATTCATGTTTTTCTTGTCATTATTGAGGTGATTAAGCAAACGGGCGTATTGTGAAATGGGTGGAGGTGACATCCTGCCCATAGATGTACTGATGCAGGGAAATGATCGAGAAAGATGGAGTATCTGATACATTGTGATAAAGAAAAACATGTGTGATTTAATGTACTGTTAAAAATGTAAGTGGTCATTTGAAGTAACAGCTTATTAAAGTTATAACAAATAAACAGACATTGTTGTTCTGCTGCTATAGATAGTGGCTAGCTGCAACAAAGCGAAGTACTCTGAGAGGTACTCTGGCAGAAACATTTGCAAGCAGTTTTGTGTTTGATGATACAGCTTTCAAAGCCATGGCTCTAAAGTTTGTTGTAAGAATTGAAGCTGATACAGGGAATTGGCCAAAAGGTACACCTTTCATTGTTGTGGTCAGAGGTAGCCAGACCTGAAACTGTATTTGAATGAATTGGAACACGGTGACATGTCTCATGCAAATGTTAATATGCCTAGTATATGCAAAAGTGCAACTAAAAGAAAAAAAGCAAATTTACTTTGTCCACTACGCATAAAATCTCTCTGAAATTATGACAACAGTACATACCACAATAATGATACCGTGGAATGATTGATGTATGTCCACAGAAGCAGCTGGGGGTGACACAGAGTAAATTCCAGCAAAGAATCCAGGAGAGAGAGAAGGAGCTGCAGGATCTGAGACAGGCTGTGCAGTCACTCAAGGTGGGTACTGACCAGAGGATTCCAGTAAGAGCTGAGTGAAAGGCCTAGATAAAATATTCAGCCCTCCTCTCTCTGTGTCTCCTAACAGCGCTCTGCACAGGCAGCAGTGGAGGACAGTGAGAGGATCTTTACTGAGCTGATTCGTTCTTTTGAGAGAAGTCGCACTGAGGTGAAAGAGCTGATCAGAGATCAGGAGAAGGTTGCAGTGAGTCGGGCTGAGGGACTCCTGGAGCGACTGGAGAAGGAGATTGCTGAGCTGAGGAGGAGAGACACTGAGCTGGAGCAGCTTTCACACACAGAGGATCACATCCATTTCCTCCAGGTAACATCACTGGCTTTGACAGAGCTGTCTAATGGAGCTGTTCCTGATTCTTTATTTGACTGGAATTTCTGACTTATGCTTTGGACATGAGGACACAGTTTTTGTTGTCCTCTTAGCTTGTGTTAAGCGTTGTACTACTCCCAATTCTGCTCCACTGATGCTTAATCCTCTCTCTCTCTCTCTCTCTCTCTCTCACTCTCACTCTCTCATTAGAGCTGTCAGTCTCTCTGTGTCCCTCCAGGACCTGGAGACTTATCCAGCCTCACTATCAACCCACACATTTCCTTTGAGGCTGTGAGGAAATGTGTCTCTGAGCTGAAAGAGCATTTGGAGGACGTCTGCAAGAATGAAATGTCCAAGATCTCCAAGGCAGGCAGAGCAATGGGCATTTATGGCTGCTTCACTGAGACCAGAGAGCCTTCAGAAGCCAGAGTCACAGCAGCTGAAGTGGAGACCTGTCCCACCTGCTTGAAGCCCTGGCAGAACAAGCAGAGGCTGATATGTACTCATGCCTTCTGTGCAGCCTGTCTGCGTGACTCTGTATCTAGAGTGGGTCGTCAGTGTCCAGTGTGTCTAAAAGCACTCACAGTAGTGGGAGACCAGCCAGAGGGACAGATGACAGTGCAATATGTGGGAAACAAATTGTTCAGTATTACCTACAATATTCCCAATGGAATACAGACGGTAAGAAACTGATGATTATTAAAAAATTCTTCATAATTCAGTACTCTTGGATTCATGTGATTTGGAAAGATGGGCTGGTGCTTTATGACACTTCCTTTTTTTTTTTTTTCTTTTCTTCTTCCGGGTGTTCCCCTTTGGGGCCGCTGCATATGCTTTACACCGGATGCCCTTCCTGGGCTTGGGACCAGCACTACGAATGCACTGACTTGCGCATCCCCAGTGGCCGGGTTTTTGGGGCATTGGCCAGGATACGAACCCCAGCCATTGCCCCTCACTTTATAACACTTAGTAACACTTTACAATTAGGTCATGTGAATTGGCATTGAATAATGCAGTTTTTAACATGATGATTAATGATGTACAAATACATTAATTAAGGATGAAATTTAATGAGTAGTGAACAAATACATTAACTAATGTATTGGTTACATGATTATTTATACATGAGCGAAACATAGGATAAACTTATAATTAGTTAACCATTAACAAATGCATGAACTGCTTTTTTAAATCCCAGTATGACTTGGCATCAACTAATGTAGTTGTTAGTATGAATTAATGATGTACACATACCTTAACAAACCAGATGAACTTTCCACTAGTTATTAGTTAACAACTACATTAGTTAATGCGCCCCCCCCCCCCCCCCCCCCCCCAATAGCCGGGTTTCTTCTGAGATCACTTCCCATTGAGTACTTCTTCCCACCACTGTTTCAGTGTTTTCTTTCTGTTGTGGAGTTTTAAAAAAATTTTTTGTAACCTAATTTGTTTGGTTTTTGGCAGTTCAGCCTCATGCTGGTTATTGTCAGGTATCTCAGAGTAAAATACATGCCCCGATGCAGGGGTCACTGTACAATACATACCCCGGTACAGGGGTTACTGTACAGTTCATACCCCGATACAGGGGTCACTGTACAATACATATCCAGATACAGGGGTCCCTGTACAATACATATCCCCATACTGGGGTCCCTTTCAGACACATATCCCAGTACAGGAGTCACTATTAAACAAGGATACTGATCCACATGGAAATTCGTTTTTTTTTTCGTTCAGAAAACCAAATTAGAGGAATTTGACGAAAAATCACTGATCACAACAATTGTTTATTGTGATTCGTAATATGATTTTAAAGAAATCATGTAATGCCAACCAAGAACAAACAAATATACAAAAAAGCCTTTGAACTTCAGTGCGCTCCCACAAAACAAATTAAAAAGAAAACAGTCATGCATGCTTATCACCTTAAGAAATGAGCATTTCAAACAACACCTCATTTGTAATACAAATGCACACATCTATTTTTTTTGTTAATTTATAAACATAAGACAGCAATCACTGTATTCATACACGCATCATCCAAAATGAACTCATAATATGTTGTTGTATGAATACGTTGAGCACAGCCCCAGGCTCAATCATTCACAAATTTCATATTTCTTGTTTTCATGTGAAGTGTACACTTTTTAGTCTTTTTTTGTGTATATATAAAACTGGCAGACAAATGAAACTGAATTGAGTTGAAAATATGTGCCCTTAGACCTACAGTACATAAGATCTACTTCTTTACAGTCCCCTTTGCCTTGTGTGTTATATTATGTGTCCAGGAGGCCCATCCCAACCCAGGGAAGCCCTTTATTGGAATCCAAACAGCAGCCATTTTAACAAACACCCCAGAGGGTCAGGAGGTGCTGAAGCTGCTGCGAAGAGCCTTTGACCAGAAGCTGGTTTTCACTGTGGCTGCAACCGATGGAGCTGAAGACAGAGTCATCTATGCTGACATCCCCCATGCAGGACACCAGTAGGGATTTTTAGTGTGATTTCCAAATTTTCTCATTTGCTGGATTTAGTGTATTTTCTGTTATTTGGTGAAAATATGAATCACTGGATATGTGATCATCTCACAGTGCCCAGCAGTGTCAGTGTGACTGTTGTTCCCTCATGTCTGTGCTTCAGCTTCTGCTGTTCAATCTTTATGTTTGTGTTTCTGTATTCACTGAGAATGTAACTTTATACCAGAACATTTAATAACCAATCACCACATCCATACGAAAGCTACAAATTAATGCATATATGTAGGAATACAATTGAGAATTTTCCCAAAATGCTTTGCATACTATTTTATATATATTTATATTGCTAATAATGTACAAGCAGAGCTCATAGAAGCATGTGAGTCTGCTGCAGAGGGTGACATCATCCCCTAGAGTCAGGAGAAGAGTGTGATTGGTTTCCATGGTGATGGACCAGGGTCTTTAGCTTTGTCTGCAGTATAAACCTGACCTCTGCTGCAGTTGTGTAGTAACACAGGTGTGTCACAGCTACCAGAAAAGCTCTATTAATCATGAACTATAAATGCACATGAGTGGAAGCTGGAGTGTGTTCAGCGTCTTTGCTTCTCTTTACACATTTACAGTTAGATGTCAGTTTTCAGCACCAAACCTGTGAGTTTCTCTATGTCTCCTGTGTTGAGCTCAGTCCTGCTGGTCCTTGATCAGTGTGTGTTTCTTTCTTCCGCAGGAATGAGTGCTCGCAGCCTGGCTTCCTGAATAAAGTGAAGGCGGCACTCAGAGCCAAAGGTATTCAATGATTGGATGAACAGAGACATCAGATCCTCAGCACAGCACCACCAAATGGACCAGAAGAGAAAATCACCACATTACAAAGATGGGCACACAATAGATAGACATTAGAAACTGAGAGGAACCAGCCAGTTGACCTTTGCACTCAGAAAGAAGAATCATAACTGAAGATAGTAGCAGGTCACTGCTTTAGAAACACATATGTGATAAATCTACTCAGTCCTGATGGATCTCATTCTGCTGACTCTGTGATAGACTCTATTACGCTGAGTGCTCCTCTGTTCCTGTCTATGCAGTAACTGGATTGGTCCATCATTAACGACATACATCAATCAAGTGCAGGCCACACCCCAACCTGGTACATAGGTCATTAATAACATTAACTTCTGTTCATCCTCTATATTCTATTTGGGGTACTGGAGACCCCAGACGCTGTTTGGCAGCTCGAGGCTTGTTTGATCATGACTTTTCTAATTTCATGAGAACTGCCTATAAACGTATGATTTTGACTTGCTGACATGTTTCAGATGTCCACTACACAAAATTATGCATAAATTCTGTTTGAAATGCAACAGATTTTCATATGTTTTGAATCCCTGTTTATTTTTGAGGGTACAGTTCGCTCAATATTACTCCTCCAAATAAGCCAGTACATGCACTTGCTCATAAGTGCACAGATAAATGTGCACACACGTACATACATATACACAACCCCACACTTCCAGTGGTCTGCCTCTCTTTCTCTCTCTCTCTCACACACACACACACACACACACATAGACACACACTCTCTCACTCACACACAGACACTCTCACATACACACAAATGCAAACACACACACTCACACACACACATACACACACCATTTCATCAAAAGTGCTTGACACATTTTCCTCACTCAAAGAAATTGCAATGAACAGACGCACACACAAATACACACATGCATGTGTATGCACACGTACATGCACACACACCGTCTCACACAGACACATGCACACACACACATAGCAGAATAGCAGGCAGTTGGGATGCATTGGTCAGCTATGTTGGTCTTTAATTTGACCCCCCATTTCAACACTGATCTTATTTATTTCAGTCACTCCGTTAATCCATGAGCATTAACGGCCTTGTACATCTCACCTGCAAGGGGTTGGGGGAGAGGGGGATGGGCGCACTGATCTATGCTCCCACCCCCACCCCACCTCAGCCACACCCACTGGCCCAACAGACAGAATTTAAAAAGCTCCTCATCAGACCATACCAAATGAGTCCTGACAGTAAGATATAATTCCTTCATTTTCCAGCCCCCCCCACCCAACCCAAACACCAACCCCAGCCCCAACTCATGCTCACCTTGATGGCCTCCTTGGGACACCCTCCCCTCTGTCCCCCCCCCATGTTTTGATTCCAATGAGACTATTGCTCACCCCACCACTAAAAAAGAGCCCCCCCCTTCCCCCTTCTCCACACTTTTATGATCTCATTTACCTTGAGTGGACCAAGAGCCAGCAGCCGTGGGCCATGATGTAATGTCACCTCGTTTAAATAAAGCTGTGAGACGTATTCACAAGGAATGTGTGTGTGGTTGGGGTACGGTCTGTCTGGTGTGTGTGGGGTCGGGGTACAGTCTGCCTGGTGTGTGTGTCATTAAGCTACAGTCTGCCTGGTGTGTGTGTGTGTGTGTGGTCGGCTGTGGTTGGCCATTGCAGAAGGTGTCTAGACCTTGTTGGAAATCTCATGATTATGCAAAACTCTGTTGAATTATGCAATACATGGCAGAAGACAGGTGAGGTGAAGCCTGCAGATACTTCAAAAAAAAATTTTTTTTGGAACTGTTTGTTGCCTCATGTTGCTTTGGAAACGAACATAGCACAATTTTGACTGTCACACCTCTTTGGTAGCTGATGCATTTCCACTTTTGATAGGTTAGTCATATTAAGTTTGCATCAAACTTAATATGATTCACCTGTGTAGCTGCCCAAGGTTGAAATCCTCTTTCACATGGTTTCTGTTATTTTGTCCAACTGCTGTGCGTACGTACAATCAATGACTTATTTGAACCAACCAATGGGTTTTACCATCTAAGGCACAGCACAGCGATTGGTTAAAAGCCGTGTCACTGAAAGAACACACAAATGCTGTCTGTTGTTCAGTCTTAGTGAAGCCTCTTTCTACCACCTGTACAGGTGATTAAAAAAATTAATTGTTTTCATCTTCCATGTGAAATTTTGCAGTTTATGTAGATGAGGAAAAGCAGGGAGGGTTAGAGACAGAGCCATAGTGTGGGGAATCAAACCCTCGGGCGCATGGGTGGATTCACACATGGGTTGACAGTCACCCGCCCTGCAGACTGAGCCACACTGTGTCTCCTGGTAAAGATGGTTTTAGGATGAGAAGCATGACAATCAGATTCTACTGGAGGACATCTATGGGTAATTCTTTGCGGCTTCAAGCGACGACTGAAGACTCACCTCTTCAGCTTGCACCTCTCCCCACCCCTCCCGACCTCCCTGTAGTCTCTAATTGGTCAAGTAAGCTTAGGTATATAACTAGGTAAGCTGTTTATTTTAGTTTATTTTAGTTATTGCACTCATGCCTACTTGTTTAATTATTGCCTGTATTATTTGCATAGACTGTTTTGCTGCTGCTTTTGTTTGTGTTCAGATTAACCTACAGGGTCCAAGTTACACTACGCGGCCGCTCCCTGCACTTGGAACTGTACTTCCCTCTAGGGCTTTCAACACACTTGTTCCTGGTTACGGTTATACACTTTGTTGTACGTCGTTCTGGATAAGAGCGTCTGCCAAATGCCTGTAATGTAACGTAATGGCTGAATAATATTTAATTTTGACTTTTTCGCCTAAGAAATTTCTTAAAAGACTGGGGGGACAGTGAGGAAATAGGAGAGGGGGGAGGGACTCTAAACAAATGAGTTTGAAAAAAAAGTCCACTTTCTGTTCAGAGTCTGGCTTTTGTTGAGCGGCAAACTTCCTGTCAGAAATGGGTAAAGACGAACAGATCATATCTTTCTCTCTTCACTCCATGCTCTGCTCAGCATGGCCTCAGTCCAGCGCCACACCTCCTGCATCTGTGGGCAGAACCAGGAAGTCACTTCCACATTCTCTGTCACGCGGTTTCAGAGAAACAGAACTGAACTCTGTCTCTGTCAGCATGAGCGGTAAAATAGCAGAGACCAGCCTCAGTGTGGGTCTGCTCAAAACCAGGAAATATCTCCTGCTCTTTCTCAAACAGATTCAGAGAAAACTACATAACATTCTGAACTGAAACTAATCTCTGTCAATTTGAGCAGTAAAATGGCACAGGCTGCAGGCCTTCTGGATCAGGACCAGTTCAGTTGCTCGATCTGTCTGGATGTATTCAAGGTTCCAGCGACTATTCCCTGTGGACATAGTTACTGTATGGGCTGTATTAAGGGCTACTGGGATCAGGATGATCATACTGGTGTCTACAGCTGTCCCCAGTGCAGAGAGACCTTCACCCCGAGGCCTGTCCTGAAGAAAAACACTTTACTGGATGAAGTGGTGGAACAACTGAAGAAGTCAGGACTCCAAGCTGCTCCTCCTGCTCACTGTTACGCTGGACCTGGAGACGTGGAGTGTGATGTCTGCACTGGGAGAAAGCTCAAAGCCGTCAAGTCCTGTTTGGTGTGTCTGGCCTCTTACTGCGAAACTCATCTCCAGCCTCACTATGAATCTCCTGCTTTTAAGAAGCATAATCTGGTTAAAGCCACTGGAAACCTTCAGGAGAAGATCTGCTTTTGTCATGACAAAGTGCTTGAGATTTACTGTCGCACCGATCAGCAGTTTATTTGTTATCTCTGTACAATTGAAGATCACAGAGGCCATGATACAGTTTCAGTTGCAATAGAAAGGTCTGAGAAACAGGTAAGAACTGGAACTTATCACTTTATGCTTAATTCTGGCTTTAATGGGAACCCAGGGAAACACTGCACTATGGAAAAGTTCTCTCAATCACTCATTCATTACGACATTTTACAAAGCAATGGAAAATGTAATCAGCAAGCCTCTACACGAGAATAACTTTATTCTACTATGAAAGATATATTCTACACTGGAAACATCTTTCAAAATACTCCCTGTATCCAAATGCATATATTCTGTTTCAGTCATTCAGAATACAATGTGACAATTTCATTTCATTTATAGTTTGCGTTACTAGGCATTATGAATGTACTTCAGAGTATGAATGCACTATTTCTCTGAGCTGTGTAGCTTTAAGTCTGATCCATGAAGTAGGCTTGAAGTTTGAAGTCCAGACAGTTCAAGACAGTGATTAAGCACATAAAACAGGAAGTGAACTGAGCTGTTTAAATGAGTTGGCATATTTAGCATTTTTATTACAGAAGCCATGGCTTAGAGCATGCAGAGATCAACAGAAAAGATTCACCTTTCTCAGCTTTGTAAAAGACAGAGGCATCAGTGGTGAAAAGATTAGCATTATGCTGCAGCTCATGGGAATGCATGTGCTGTTGTTTAGTGATGCATTAAATTGTAAACAGAGGACTGCTAACGTTCAAGATTTTCTGTCAAGGAAATATCCCTATTCATGTTTTTCTTGTCATTATTAGGGTGATTAAGCAAACGGGCGTATTGTGAAATGAGTGGAGGTGACATCCTGCCCATAGATGTACTGATGCAGGGAAAGGATCGAGAAAGATGGAGTATTTGATACATGAAAAAGAAAAACATGTGTGATTTAATGTACTGTTAAAAATGTAAATTGTCATTTGAAGTAACAGCTTATTAAAGTTATAACAAATAAACAGACATTGTTGTTCTGCTTCTATAGATAGTGGCTAGCTGCAACAAAGCGAAGTACTCTGAGAGGTACTCTGGCAGAAACATTTGCAAGCAGTTTTGTGTTTGATGATACAGCTTTCAAAGCCATGGCTCTAAAGTTTGTTGTAAGAATTGAAGCTGATACAGGGAATTGGCCAAAAGGTACACCTTTCATTGTTGTGGTCAGAGGTAGCCAGACCTGAAACTGTATTTGAATGAATTGGAACACGGTGACATGTCTCATGCAAATGTTAATATGCCTAGTATATGCAAAAGTGCAACTAAAAGAAAAAAAGCAAATTTACTTTGTCCACTACGCATAAAATCTCTCTGAAAATATGACAACAGTACATACCACAATAATGATACCGTGGAATGATTGATGTATGTCCACAGAAGCAGCTGGGGGTGACACAGAGTAAATTCCAGCAAAGAATCCAGGAGAGAGAGAAGGAGCTGCAGGATCTGAGACAGGCTGTGCAGTCACTCAAGGTGGGTACTGACTAGAGGATTCCAGTAAGAGCTGAGTGAAAGGCCTAGATAAAATATTCAGCCCTCCTCTCTCTGTGTCTCCTAACAGCGCTCTGCACAGGCAGCAGTGGAGGACAGTGAGAGGATCTTTACTGAGCTGATCCGCTCCATTGAGATAAGATGCTCTGAGGTGAAAGAGCTGATCAGAGATCAGGAGAAGGCTGCAGTGAGTCGGGCTGAAGGACTCCTGGAGCGACTGGAGCAGGAGATTCCTGAGCTGAAGAGGAGAGATGCTGAGCTGGAGCAGCTTTTACACACCGAGGATCACATCCACTTCCTCCAGGTAACATCACTGGCTCTGACAAAGCTGTCCAATGGAGCTGTTTCTGATTCCTTATTGAACTGGAAGTTCTGAATCACACTGTGGACACTGACTTTCTGTTACCCTCTAATCTTGTGGTCAGTGTTGATTGACTGTCGTTAACCATTTCTGTCGGTACTGGTCAGACAGTGCTGTGATCACTTTGCTAATTAATTTTGATCTCTCTCTCGCTCTCTCTCTCTCTCTCTCTCCCTCCCTCTCTCTCTCTCTCCCTCTCCCTCTCTCTTTCTCATTAGAGATCTAAGCCTCTCTGTGTCCCTCCTGGACTTGGAAACCTACCCATCAGAACAAGCAACCCACATTTCTCCTTTGAGACTGTAAGGAAATGTGTCTCTGAGCTGAAAGACCAACTGGAGGATGTCTGCAGAAGGGAAATATCTAAGATCTCTAAGGCAGGCAGAGCAGTGGGAATTTATGGCTGCTTTACTGAGACCAGGGAGCCTTCAGAAGCCAGTGCCTCAGCAGCTGAAGTGGAGACCTGTCCCCTCTGCATGGAGCCCTTGCAGAAGAAGCAGAGGCTGATATGTACTCATGCCTTCTGCGCAGCCTGCTTGAAAAAATCTGTAGAAAGCCTTGGTCTTCAGTGTCCAGTGTGTCTAAAAGCACTCAGTGCTGGGAGACCAGCCAGAGGGACAGATGACATGGGGACATAGGCATAAGCCGCGTTTCCACCGCAGGAACTATACCCCGGAACTAGGAACCTTTTGAGGAACTCAGTGCGTTTCCACCGCAGGAACTAGGGTCTAAATTTAGTTCTGGGGGCTTTGTTTTACCCCCCAAAACGTTCCTGCTCGGGGGGTAGTACTTTCCGAAAGTACAGGAACCTTTTGGGTGGAGCTTGCAGCGCTGAACATTTCTGATTGGTCGAGTACTCGTAGCATTTGTGTTGTATTTATTTTCCGCCATTACCCGCCATGTTTGAAAATATGCAGCGGCAAACCAATTTATATTCATAATAACTTCAAATCAAACTTGTATGTTATGCGGCGCAGTAGCCTACTTTTGGTTATAGCCTGTCAACGTCTTGGAATTATAACGTGTGCTCTTCTGTTCTTTTCTTGCTTTAGTATTCGTTTTATAAAATGCTAAGCATTCGTGCTGGGACAGCATATTACGTAGGCTACCAAAACATTCAAACGGATTAATTCGGTTGCTGAATATTTTCTTCCGGATTTTCTTTGTTAGCCCGTTGTAATTGACTCAAAACGTTTGATACAGTTATGTGAGGTATGCGGTAGTTCTGCATAATTAACATTGGTGATACAGTACAAGCAAACTGGAAATCACCTTCCGCACTTTTTATCCGGGTAAAATAACAGGTTAATTCTAGTAATCTTCCCTTTAGCTTTTTCAGACTGCCGTAATTTTACTCAATTTTACTGCCATTTTTCAATTCCACGAAAAGACCAGGAAGACTATGGACTCATTTATGGTGCATGGTTCGCATCTGGAGGGCACACTTCGCTGCTCGGCTAGCAGTAACTTCGAAGGAAAGCAAACGGTGGCTGTACCACTACTAATTTACATTTTTGTACATGGAATTGACGACGAGAAAGTAATAAAACAGCAAATTGTTTACAACGTGTGCATGTTTTCTGCTGTTAATGAATGTGTTTGAGAGGATATATGAAAATCAATAAATACAAAAGTAACCATACATAGTCATTGTTGGTAACCCGTTGTATATATGTGGAATAAACCCCTCCGGGCTGTCCCGGTTATTAGAAAATAATGTAGGCTACTTCGGTGGTAGTATGGGGTTACAGAAGAAATCATATGACAGATGGACCGACGACAACGTCAGTGGGCTAATTTGCCTAATCTTCGCGGTACTTTAGACCCCGGTGGAAACGCAGACAACCATTGGCTGAAGGAACCTTTTAGTTCCTGGTAAAGTAGTTCCTGGGACTGAAAGTTCCGGGTAATTTTGGTGGAAACGCGGCTATAGCTTTACATATGATTCTGATTCTGATTCTGAAGACTATACATCATGCTGCATTACATACAATATTCCCAATGGAATACAGACGGTAAGACATTGATGTTTATTAAATTATTCTTCATTATTCAATAATGTTGATGTGATGTGATTGGGAAAAATACAGTTTTGCAGAAGTTACATGAATGGAGTTCACTGCAATTCTATTTCATCAGTTTGTTTCTGAAGAAAAAACACATTTCATTGCATTCTACTGTTCGAGTAATAGAATGAAGGTCTCCCATACGCTACTTATTTGTTTCATTATATTGGCCTAATGTGTCTCAGCATCTTGTCTATTATTATTCTGAGTGCAGTAGTATGTTTGTGTTGGTCAGCTCTCCCATGTAAAAACTCAGATTTTTTTTACCTTTATATCTCCTCCATTTCGAAACCAATCTCAATGCCAATTCGCATTCATGGTACAATCACCATGAACTTGCCAACTACTGATTTTGGTAATAGATACGTTACACCATTACTATGTTGTGGATTAAATTTGAATGAGACAAAATGTCCATAGACTTAACATGGGGAGACTAACTTGCAAACTCCGGCTAGCTTCTCCAAGTGTGTATAATTTAGTCATTCTAAAGTTCTAAATGAGCATTACTGTAGATGAGAACAGCAGGACAGTGTTATGTCCATAGATGTTGTCACAGGCAGGCAGGCAGGCAGGCAGCAGCAGATACTCACATCGACAGTAGCCATTCGCACTGACTTGCCTAAGTGACAATCACTTCATTTGTGATAAAGTGTCGGATCGAGTAAAGTGAGGGCAGCCAAAAGAGACCAGCTAGGTCGGGAGAAAAACACCAAAAACTTAGCTAGTGCAATCCGGGTTGGTCTATTCTGAGTTGCACTCCATCTTCAGGGGCGTGCAATTTAGCTAATCGCTAATAGTGACAGCAGGAGCCAGTCACTCAGTCACACACTGACTCTGTCAGACATGGATCCAGTAAAGCAAGGGTGAAACCACCATGGTGCTATACTGCATATGTTTTTGAAAAATATATAATGTAAGCATTTGATAAACTACCAATGCATGTTTTAGGATTATGTTTTGAATTTTATATGGTAATAATTTCCAGGGATGGTTTAGTCATAATAATACCGAGTTTTACTAATTAAACCTCCCAGTGCAAAGCCTAAGGAAATTAATCACAAAAAGCTATGTTTTCACTTTAATGTTTGCATTTGCCGAAACCCTCAAAAGACAGGAAATTAAATTGATCAGCCCTAACGATACAGAGGTTAGTATGCAATAAACATCCCGATGCAGGGGTCATTATAAAATCATATCTTGATACAAATGAGAATTTTAATATTTAATTGAATAGTCATTTGGTAGTGCGAATGCATGAATTTCATGAAATGGAATGTATAGAAACTATAAACAAGACAGAAACCACTGTTTCGATACATGCATCTTCAAAAGTGAACTTATATATTTCTGAGTGCAACCGAGATTAGGCTCAGTCTTTCCCAAATTTCCTATTTCCTGTTTCCCTGTTTCCCTCAGTAAAAACCGGCAAATTAAATTAAATTGAAACTTAAATTGAACATCCACACATATGTATATATACATGCACAGTTTCTCTTTTCCCTGTGTGTTACATTCTGTGTTCAGGAGGCCCATCCCAACCCAGGAAAGCCCTTTACTGGAATCAATACACAGGCCTGGTTACCAAAAAGCCAACAGGGTCAGGAGGTGCTGAAGCTGCTGGAAAGAGCCTTTGACCAGAAGCTGGTTTTTACTGTGGCTGCAACCGATGGCGCTGAAGACAGAGTCGCCTTCACTGACATCCCCCGTGCAAGAAACTCGTAGGGCCTTTTAGTGTGATTCTCAAATTTTCAGGATTTTGTGTATTTTTTAAGTTTTCTAATTTTTACATTCAGTGCCTTTGCTTCTTTTTACTCATTTACAGTTTACATGCCTGCACATTTCAACACCAAACCTGTGAGTTTCTCCATGTCTCCTGTGTGGAGCTCAGTCCCACTGCTCTTTGATCAGTGTGCTTTCTTTCTTCCACAGGAGTGAGTGCAGAAAGCCTGGTTTCCTGCAGGAAGTGAAGGCGGCGCTCAGAGCCAAATTCATTGAATGATTGGATGAACAGAGACGTCAGATCCTCAGCACAGCACCACCAAATGGACAAGAAGAGAAACACTCTGAAGATCACCACATTTCAAAGATGGACACGCAATAGATAGACATTAGAAACGGAGAGGAACCAGCCAGTTGACCCTTGCCGTTTATGAAGTCAGAAAGCAGAATGATAACTGAAGATAGTGGCAGGTCACTGCTTTAGAAACACATATGTGATAAATCTACTCAATCCTGATGGATCTAATTCTGCTGACTCTCTCATAGACTCTATTATGCCGTGTGCTCCCCTGTGCGTTTGTTTGCCGTAGCTGTGTTGGGTCTTCATTAATGATGTCATACAATCATTGGCCTATTTGAACCAATCACTGGACTTTGTCCTCCACAGCAAGCAAAACTGAAACACAGCGATTTGATTCAAAGCAGTGTCACTGAAAGCACACATCAACGCCGCCTGTTGTTCAGTTTTAATGAGGCTTCGCTCTACCACTTTGTTAAGTCTGCGTTGCAGCCTGTAAACAGTATGGAGAGACGTGAGTTGCTGCCAGGATCCGGTTCAAAGCCCTGACCCTTGCCTACCCTGCAGCCAACAGGACAGCCCCCGTCTACTTGCAGGACATGATTCGATCCTATGTCCCTGCTCGACCACTCCACTCTGCGGCAGCAGGGCGCCTTGAAACCCCTCCCACCCGACCAAAGGGATCACAGAGCTTCTCCACCCTAGTTCCCCAGTGGTGGAACGAACTCCTCGTCCCTCTCCGAACCTCCCCCTCACTACGCATCTTCCGTCGTGGCCTGAAGACTCATCTCTTCAGACTATACCTAGACTAACCACCACCACGCTGTATATTTCACTCTAAATCCCCCCCCCCCCATTTTTCATGACACTTGTTACATGTTGCCCCATCCCAGCACTTTTTGGTTATTTGTATTTTTCCTAATACTGTAGCTTATTCTTCTGCCTAGTTGGCTTTGCAGAGGTTAGGTCTGAATAGTGTTCACTGTGTGAACTAAACTGTGTTCTTGGCTAGAAATAGCTGTACAAAGTAAGTATTGTATCTTGCTGAACCCGTGTTTAGTAGTTGTCTATGATCATGAAATGCACTTTTTGTACGTCGCTTTGGATAAAAGTGTCTGCCAAATAAATGTAATGTAATGTAATGTGAGTTGGAGTTTTGGGGGTTAGGGTGCACAAAGAAGAGTGAAGTGGTGCACAGTAACATAGAGAAAGGGGAGGCTGCCTGACATAAACCACCCTCCATGTGTATATTTGCTGTTTATGTAAATGGGGTAGAGCAGAGAGGGTTAGAGACAGAGCCAAACCCTCAGGCGTATGGGTGGATTCACACATGGGTTGAGAGTCACCGGCCTTGCAGACCCTGCCACACTGTGTCTCCTGGTAAAGATGGTTTTAGGATGAGAAGAGTTTAATGTTATAGAAGCATGTCACTCAGATTGTTTTGGTGGAGCTCTGTGTATTACTGTGGAATACATTTTTTTGTATTCCACAGGGGGGAGGGGGGTTGTTACAAAAGCATGACAGATTATTATGGTGGAAATCTATGTGTTACAATTCTGGGGAGTGGGGAGCTATAAACTGTTAAAAAAAGACTGAGGGAAGCAGGGGCAGGGGGGGGGGCACAAAGTCCACTTTCTGATCGTCTGCTCTGAGCCTGGCCTCAGTCCAACACCACACCTCCTGCAGCAGTGGGTAGAACCTGGAAGTCACTCCCACATTCTCTGTCGAGCAGTTTCAGAGAAACTAAACTTAACTCTGTCTTTATCAGTGTGAGCGATAAAATAGCAGAGACCAGTCTCGGGGTGGGTCTGCTCAGAACCAGGAAATATCTGGTTTTGCCTTTATTGTGTTTAAGTGCTCTTGGCTATGAGATACATTATAAAAATGAAAGTATAGTGTTTTTATTATTATTTTAGAAGTAATAATTTAGAAGTAATAATTGAGGACTCACTCATGAGCAGAAATAGAGTTCGCTTCCCTTACTGATTAGAATGTTGCAAGAAAACAAGCAATTAAGTACTTTTTTGGAGCAGGCGAGGGGTGGGTTATCGATGAAGAGATTTTGAAAATAAACAATGTCATCTTTTCTTTGGAGTTTGAAAGCATGTTAATTGGTGGTAGCACGAGGGTCATTGTTATTTTCCCCGGTCCCGTTTCTGTTTTAAAACGTTAATGTGTTAACTTTTTTTGTGTGTGTGTGTGTGTGTGTGTGTGTGTGTGTGCTCCGGAACGCGTCGCTGTTGTTTCAGGGCGTGGCGCGCAGGCCGGTGGCAAAGCCGTCCGCTTCACTGCAAACTCTCAGAAGCCGGACCCGGGGAGTCCGGCTTCTGAGATCAGCAGATCAGGGGAGTTGAGATCAGCTGGAAGACTGCGAGGTTCCGGGGCCAGGGGCTGGGGCCGTCAATGATTTAGGATTGCTTGTCCGGCCTGGAGACCGACTCCTCCCTCCAGTTTTGAAAGCAAGGATCTCATTCATCCAATTTTAGGCCGGGAGGGCTGCAGTGCCTCCAGGTGTTCAGCAGGCTTAAGCACTCACTTTCAGTCACTCGGCCTAGAGGGTCCACGCTGCCTCTGCTTTACTAAGTCTTCAAGCGGGGGGCGTGATGCTCAAATCCAACTTTATTTTGGATTTTTTATGAAATACATTTTGCAGGCTTTAGAGGTCTGAGATGCATCCACCAATCACAGCTCTTGGTCAGTGATTTCATAGACCAATGGTGTGCGACGCGACCAACTCCATTCATGTGGCAGCCCTGCTATACCCCTATAGGCCTCAAGCACGGGAAATTTGGTTGAGTTAAATTATAACTATGGGTGGCACGGTGGTGCAGTGGGTAGCACTGCTGCCACACAGCAAGAAGGTCTTGGGTTCAAATCCCGCCTTGGGCCTTTTTCGGGTGGTCCGGTTTCCTCCCGCAGTCCAGAGACATGTAGTGTTTTTATTGATTTAAAATTCCCAAAACAACCAAAATGCATTCCTCTAAAAGTCAAAAACTCATCAAGAAAAAAAATCTAAGACAAAAATTGTAAACAAAATTTCAACATCAAAACAAAGAAAAGTCCATTCTTTAAATCAATAAACATCAATACATATGCCTAAAACACAAAATCACAACAACAGTATACATATATACATATATATATATATATAGTATTTATTTATTTATTATTTATTTTTAACACAGACATTCTCTGTTAAAAACAGAGATACAAAATGATACTGTTTGTATAATGCATCCTTACACTGTCATATTATACTGTGTATTTGGCATGTTTTCATCACCCTCAAGAGAAACACATTATTTTTAAGGTGAGCCTCTGTCATTAAGTGTTTTTATACTGAGAAGAAATGTTTATATATAGATATTAAGAAATTAGTGTACATAGTTCCCTGGGAGACAATCCAGAGAGGAAATGATACAGTAACGTGGGGAGGGGCTACACTTGATTGATGTATGACGTCATTATTGAAGATCCAATCCAGTTACTGCATACACAGGAACAGAGGAGCACACAGCGTAATAGAGTCTATCACAGAGTCAGCAGAATCAGATCCATCAGGATTGAGTAGATTTATCACATATGTGTTTCTAAAGCAGTGACCTGCCACTCTCTTCAGTTATGATTCTGCTTCCTGACCTCATAGAGTACAAAGGTCAACTGGCTGGTTCCTCTCGGTCTCTAATGTCTGTCTATTGTGTGCCCATCTTTGTAATGTCGTGATTTTCTCTTCTGGTCCATTTGGTGGCGCTGTGCTGAGGATCTGATGTCTCTGTTCATCCAATCATTCAATGAATTTGGCACTGAGTGCCGCCTTCACTTTATTCAGGAAGCCAGGCTGCCAGCACTCACTCCTGCGGAAGAAAGAAACACAGACTGATCAAGGACCAGCAGGACTGAGCTCAACACAGGAGACATGGAGAAACTCACAGGTTTGGTGCTGAAAACTGACATCTAACTGTAAATGTGTAAAGAGAAGCAAAGACACTGAACACACCCCAGCTTCCAGTCATGTGCATTTATACTTCATGATTAATAGAGCTTTTCTGGTAGCTGTGACACACCTGTGTTACTACACAACTGCAACAGAGATCAGGTTTATACTGCAGACAGAGCTAAAGACCCTGGTCCTTCACCATGGAAACCAATCACACTCTTCTCCTGAATCTAGGGGATGATGTCATCCTCTGCAGCAGACTCACATGCTTCTATGAGCTCTGCTTGTACATTATTAGCAATATATACACAATAGTATGCAAAACATTTTGGGAAAATTCTTAATTGTATTCTGACATATATGCATTAATTTGTAGCTTTCGTATGGATGTGGTGATTGGTTATTAAATGTTCTGGTGTAATGTTTTATTCTCAGTGAATAAAGAAACAGACACATAAAGATTGAACAGCAGTAGCTGAAGCACAGACATGAGGAACAGTCACATTGACACTGCTGGGCACTGAGAAATGATCACATATCCAGTGATTCATATTTTCACCAAATAACTGAAAATACACTAAATCCAGCAAATCAGAAAATCACACTAAAAGGCCATACCAGTTTGCTGTATGGGGGATGTCATTGAAGACGACTCTGTCTTCAGCTCCATCGGTTGCATCCACAGTAAAAACCAGCTTCTGGTTAAAGGCTCTTTGCAGCAGCTTCAGCACCTCCTGACCCTCTCCGTTTCGTGGTAACCAGCCCTGTGTATTGATTCCAGTAAAGGGCTTCCCTGGGTTGGGATGGGCCTCCTGGACACAGAATTTAACACACAAGGCAAAGGGGACTGTAAAGAAGTAGATCTTATGTACTGTAGGTCTAAGGGCACATGTTTTCAACTCAATTCAGTTTCATTTTATCTGCCAGTTTTACATATACACAAAAAAGACTAAAAAGTCTATACTTCACATAAAAACAAGAAATATGAAATTTGTGAATGATTGAACCTGGGGCTGTGTTCAACGTATTCATACAACATATTATAACTTAATTTTGGATGATGCATGTATGAATACAGTGATTGCTGTCTTATGATTATAGTTAAAAAAAAATATATTAAATGTGTGCATTTGTATTACAAATAAGGTGTCGTTTGAAATGTTCATTTCTATAGGTGATAAGCATGCATGACTGTTTTCTTTTTAATGTGTTTTGTGGGAGCGCACTGAACTTCAAAGGCTTTTGAGTTTATTTGTTTGTTCTTGGCTGGCATTACATGATTTCTTTAAAATAATATTTATGAATCACAATGAACAGTTGTTGTGATCAGTGATTTTTCCTCAATTTCCTCTAATTTGGTTTTCTGAACAAAAAAAAAAACAAAAAAAAAAACAATTTCCACGTGGATCAGTATCCTTGTTTAATAGTGACTCCTGTACTGGGATATGTATCTGAAAGGGACCCCAGTATTGGGATATGTATCTGAAAGGGACCCAAGTATAGGGATATGTATCAGAAAGGGACCCCTGTATTGGGATATGTATCTCAAAAAGACCCCTGTATCTGGGTATGTATTGTACAGTGACCCCCGTATCTGGGTATGTACTGTACAGTGACCCCTGTATCTGGGTATGTATTGTACAGTGAACCCTGTTTCGTGGTATGTATTGTACAGTGACCCCTGTATCTAGGTATGTACTGTACAGTGACCCCTGTATTGGGGTATGTATTGTACAGTGACCCCTGTTTCTGGGTATGTACTGTACAGTGACCCCTGTACCGGGGTATGTATTGTACAGTGACCCCTGCATCGGAGCATGTATTTTACTCTGAGATACCTGACAATAACCAGCATGAGGCTGAACTGCCAAAAACCAAACAAATTAGGTTACAAAAAATATTTTAAAAACTCCACGACAGAAAGAAAAAACACTGAAATAGTAGTGGGAAGAAGTCCTCAATGGGAAGTGATCTCAGGAGAAACCCGGCTATAGAGGGGGAGGAGCACTAGTACTATGAATACCTAAAATATTGGTAACACTTCACAATAAGGTACAAAAAAGTTCATCTGTACAGGTTTGTTAAGGTATTTGTACATCATTAATTCATACTAACAACTATGTTAGTTGATGCCAATTCATATTGGGATTTTAAAAAAGCAATTCATGTACTTGTTAATGGTTAACTAATTATAAGTTTATCCTATGTTTTGCACATGTACAAATAATCATGCAACTAGTTAGTGTATTTGTTGACTACTGACTAAATTCCATGGTTAATTAATGTATTTGTACATCATTAATTCATTTTAACAACTAAATTATTCATGTGACCTTATTGTAAAGTGTTACTAAGTGTTATAAAGCAAATTGGGTGTTATTTATAACTCCCAAGGCACATATTGAGACACATCAGACAAGTATAATGAAATGAAACCGTAGTATGTTCAGGCACTGCATTCTATTCCTGGGATAATAGAAAGCAGTGAAATGTATTTTTTCTTTGGAAACCGAATGATGAAACAGCTTTGCAGTGACCTTACAAAAATGACATATCTTTCCAATTCACATGAATACAAGAGTACAGAATTGTGAGGAATTCTTGAATAATCATCAGTTTCTTACCGTCTGTATTCCACTGGGAATATTGTAGTAAACAGTAAGTCCCAAAAAGTTCCTCATTTCCACTGTCATTGTTCCCTCTGGCTGGTTTCCCACTACTGTGAGTGCTTTTAGACACACTGGACACTGACGACCCACTCTAGATACAGAGTCACACAGACAGGCTTCACAGAAGGCATGAGTACACATCAGCCTCAGCTTGTTCTGCCAGGGCTTCATGCAGATGAGACAGGTCTTCACTTCAGCTGCTGTGCCTCTGGCTTCTGAAGAGTCTCTAGTCTCAGTAGAGCAGCCATAAATGCCTATTGCTCTGCATGCCTTGGAGATCTTAGACATTTCACCCTTGCATATGTCCTCCAGTCGCTCCTTCAGCTTAGAGACACATTTCCTCACAGCCTCAAAGGAGATGTGTGGGTTGATAGTGATGCTGGGTAAGTCTCCAGGTCCAGAGAGAGACTGACAGCTCTAATGAGAGAGAGAGAGAGAGAGAGAGAGAGAGAGAGAGAGAGAGAGAGAGAGAGAGAGAGAGAGAGAGAGAGAGAGAGAGAGAGAGAGAGAGAGAGAGAGAGAGAGAGAGAGAGAGAGAGAGAGAGAGAGAGAGAGAGAGAGAGAGAGAGAGAGAGAGAGAGGATTAAGCATCAGTGGAGCAGAATTGGGAGTAATACAACGCTTAGCACAAGATAAGAGGACAACAAAAACTGTGTCCTCATGTCCAAAGCATAAGTCAGAAATTCCAGTCAGATAAAGAATCAGGAACAGCTCCATTAGACAGCTCTGTAAAGCCAGTGATGTTACCTGGAGGAAATGGATGTGATCCTCTGTGTGTGAAAGCTGCTCCAGCTCAGCATCTCTCCTCCTCAGCTCAGCAATCTCCTGCTCCAGTTGCTCCAGGAGTCCTTCAGCCCGACTCACTTCAGCCTTCCCCTGATCTCTGATCAGCTCTTTCACCTCAGAGCGCCTCCTCTCAATGGAGCGGATCAGCTCAGTAAAGATCCGCTCACTGTCCTCCACTGCTGCCTGTGCAGAGCGCTGTTAGGAGACACAGAGAGAGGAGGGCTGAACATTTTAACTAGGCCTTTCACTCAGCTTACTGGAACCCAAGACAGCCTGTTCCCCACAGTGTGGCTCAGTGGGATTGAGCCCCACAATTCTGGAAAGTGGTCCAACACTGGGCCCAACACTGGCTGACTGGAGGAGAGCCCTGACTGAGCTCTGAAATGGCTCTTTCAGTATCCAGCTGCTGTCTTCTCCTCTGGTCAGTACCCACCTTGAGTGACTGCACAGCCTGTCTCAGATCCTGCAGCTCCTTCTCTCTCTCCTGGATTCTCTGCTGGAATTTACTCTGTGTCACCCCCAGCTGCTTCTGTGGACATATATAAATCATTCCACAGTATCATTATTCTGGTCTGTACTATTGTCAAAAATTTCCAAGAGGTTTTATACGTAGTGGACAAAGTACATTTGCTCTTTTTCTTTTGGTTGCACGATTGCAAAATTTACAAGGCATATTTGCATTTTCATGAGATATGTCACCCTGTTCCAATTAATTCAAAAACAGTGTCAGGTCTAGCTACCCCTGACCACAACAACAAAAGGTGTACCATTTGGCCAATTCCCTGTATCAGCTTCAATTCTTACAACAAACTTTGGAGCCATGGCTTTGAAAGCTGTATCATCAAACACAAAACTGCAAACGTTTCTGCTAGAGTACCTCACAAAGTACTTCACTTTGTTGCAGCTAGCCACTATCTATAGCAGCAGAAAAACAGTGTCTGTTTATTTGTTATAACTTTAATAAGCTGTTACTTCAAATGACCACTTACATTTTTAACAGTACATTAAATCACACATTTTTCTTTATCACAATGTATCAAATACTCTATCTTTCTTGATCCTTTCCCTGCATCAGTACATCTATGGGCAGGATGTCACCTCCACCCATTTCACAATACGCCCGTTTGCTTAATCACCCCAATAATGACAAGAAAAAACATGAATAGGGATATTTCCTTGACAGAAAATCTTGAACGTTAGCAGTCCTCTGTTTACAGATTAATGGATCACTAAACAGCAGCACATGCATTCCCATGAGCTGCAGCGTAATGCTAATTTTTTCACCACTGATGCCTCTGTCTTTTACAAAGCTGAGAAAGGTGAATCTTTTCTGTTGATCTCTGCATGCTCTAAGCCATGGCTGCTGTAATAAAAATGCTAAATATGCCAACTCATTTAAACAGCTCAGTCCACTTCCTGTTGTATGTGCTTAATCACTGTCTTAAACTGTCTGGACTTCAAACTTCAAGCCTACTTCATGGATCAGACTTAAAGTTATGCAGTTCAGAGAAATGGTACATTCACACTGTGAAGTAAATTCATAATACCTAGTAATGCAAAATATAAATGAAATTAAATTGTCACATTGTATTCCGAATGACTGAAACAGAATATATGCATTTGGATACAGGGAGTATTTTGAAAGATGTTTCCACTGTAGAAATATCTTTCTTAGTAGAATAAAGTTATTCTCGTGTAGAGGCTTGCTGATTACATTTTCCATTGCTTTGTAAAATGTCGTAATGAATGAGTGATTGAGAGGACTTTTCCATAGTGCAGTGTTTCCCAAGGTTCCTATTTAAGCCAGAACTAAGCATTTATTAGTGATAAATTCCTGTCCTTACCTGTTTCTCAGTCCTTTCTGTTGCAACTGAGACTGTATCATGGCCTCTGTGATCTTCAATTGTACAGAGATAACAAATAAACTGCTGATCGGTGCGACAGTAAATCTCGAGCGCTTTGTCATGACAAGAGCAGATCTTCTCCTGAAGGTTTCCAGTGGCTTTAACCAGATTATGCTTCTTAAGAGCAGGAGATTCATAGTGAGGCTGGAGATGGGTTTCGCAGTAAGAGGCCAGACACACCAAACAGGACTTGACGGCTTTGTACTTTCTCCCAGCGCAGAAATCACACTCCACGTCTCTAGGTCCAGCGTAACAGTGAGCAGGAGGAGCAGCTTGGAGTCCTGTCTTCTTCAGTTGTTCCACCACTTCATCCAGTAAAGTGTTTTTCTTCAGGACAGGCCTCGAGGTGAAGGTCTCTCTGCACTGGGGACAGCTGTAGACACCAGTATGATCATCCTGATCCCAGCAGCCCTTAATACAGCCCATACAGTAACTATGTCCACAGGGAATAGTCGCTGGAACCTTGAGTATATCCAGACAGATCGAGCAACTGAACTGGTCCTGATCCAGAAGGCCTGCAGCCTGTGCCATTTTACCGCTCAAATTGACAGAGATTAGTTTCAGTTCAGAATGTTGTGTAGTTTTCTCTGAATCTGTTTGAGAAAGAGCAGGAGATATTTCCTGGTTCTGAGCAGGCCCACCCTGAGGCTGGTCTCTGCTATTTTACCGCTCACGCTGACAGAAACAGAGTTCAGTTTTGTTCCTCTGAAATCACGTGACAGAGAATGTGGGAGTGACTTCCTGGTTCTGCCCACAGCTGCAGGAGGTGTGGCGCTGGACTGAGGCCATGCTGAGCAGAGCATGGAGTGAAGAGAGAAAGATATGATCTGTTCGTCTTTACCCATTTCTGACAGGAAGTTTGCCGCTCAACAAAAGCCAGACTCAGATCAGAAAGTGGACTTTTTTTTCAGACTCATTTGTTTAGAGTCCCTCCCCCCCTCTCCTATTTCCTCACTGCCCCCCCGGTCTTTTTAGAAATTTCTTAGGTGAAAAAGTCAAATTAAATATTATTCAGCCATTACGTTACATTACAGGCATTTGGCAGACGCTCTTAATCCAGAACAACGTACAACAAAGTGTATAACCGTAACCAGGGACAAGTGTGTTGAAAGCCCTAGAGGGAAGTACAGTTCCAAGTGCAGGGAGCGGCCGCGTAGTGTAACTTGGACCCTGTAGGTTAATCTGAACACAAACAAAAGCAGCAGCAAAACAGTATTTGCAAATAATACAGGCAATAATTAAACAAGTAGGCACGAGTGCAATAACTAAAATAAACCAAAATAAACAGCTTACCTAGCTATATACCTAAGCTTACATAACCAATTAGAGACTACAGGGAGGTCGGGAGGGGTGGGGAGAGGTGCCACCTGAAGAGGTGAGTCTTCAGTCGTCGCTTGAAGCCGCAAAGAATTACCCATAGATGTCCTCCAGTAGAATCTGATTGTCATGCTTCTCATCCTAAAACCATCTTTACCAGGAGACACAGTGTGGCACAGTCTGCAGGGCGGGTGACTGTCAACCCATGTGTGAATCCACCCATACCGAGGGTTTGATTCCCACACTATGGCTCTGTCTCTAACCCTCCCTGCTTTTCCTCATCTACATAAACTGCAAAATTACACATGGAAGATGAAAACAATTTTTTTTTTAAATCACCTGTACAGGTGGTAGAGAGAGGCTTCATTAAGACTGAACAACAGGCAGCATTAGTGTGTTCTTTCAGTGACACGGCTTTGAACCAATCGCTGTGCTGTGCCTTAGATGGTAAAACCCATTGGTTGGTTCAAATAAGTCATTGATTGTACGTACGCACAGCAGTTGGACAAAATAACAGAAACCATGTGAAAGAGGATTTCAACCTTGGGCAGCTACACAGGTGAATCATATCAAGTTTGATGCAAACTTAATATGACTAACCTATCAAAAGTGGAAATGCGTCAGCTACCAAAGAGGTGTGACAGTCAACATTGTGCTATGTTCGTTTCCAAAGCAACATGAGGCAACAAACAGTTCCAAAAATTTTTTTTTTGATGTATCTGCCGGCTTCACGACACCTGTCTTCTGCCGCGTGTTGCATAATTGAACAGAGTTTTGCATAATCATGAGATCTCCAACAAGGTCTAGACACCTTCTGCAATGGCCGACCACAGCCGACCACACACACACACACACACACACACCAGGCAGACTGTAGCTTAATGACACACACACCAGCCAGACTGTACCCCAACCCCACACACACCAGACAGACCGTACCCCAACCACACACACATTCCCTGTGAATACGTCTCACAGCTTTATTTAAACGAGGTGACATTACATCATGGCCCACGGCTGCTGGCTCTTGGTCCACTCAAGGTAAATGAGTTCATAAAAGTGTGGAGAAGGGGGAAGGGGGGGGGCTCTTTTTTAGTGGTGGGGTGAGCAATAGTCTCATTGGAATCAAAACATGGGGGGGGGGGCACAGGACAGAGGGGAGGGTGTCCCAAGGAGGCCATCAAGGTGAGCATGAGTTGGGGCTGGGGTTGGTGTTTGGGTTGGGTGGGGGGGGCTGGAAAATTAAGGAATTATATCTTACTGTCAGGACTCATTTGGTATGGTCTGATGAGGAGCTTTTTAAATTCTGTCTGTTGGGCCAGTGGGTGTGGCTGAGGTGGGGTGGGGGTGGGAGCATAGATCAGTGCGCCCATCCCCCTCTCCCCCAATCCCTTGCAGGTGAGATGTACAAGTCCGTCAATGCTCATGGATTAACGGAATGACTGAAATAAATAAGATCAGTGTTGAAATAGGGGGTCAAATTATAATGCAGTCCATTTACCATTTACCAAATTAAAGACCAACATAGCTGACCAATGCATCCCAACTGCCTGCTATTCTGCTATGTGTGTGTGTGCATGTACGTGTGCATACACATGCATGTGTGTATTTGTGTGTGCGTCTGTTCATTGCAATTTCTTTGAGTGAGGAAAATGTGTCAAGCACTTTTGATGAAGTGGTGTGTGTATGTGTGTGTGAGTGTGTGTGTTTGCATGTGTGTGTATGTGAAAGAGTGTCTGTGTGTGAGAGAGAGAGTGCGTGTCTATGTGTGTGTGTGTGTGTGTGTGTGTGAGAGAGAGAGAGAAAGAGAGGCAGACCACTGGAAGTGTGGGGTTGTGTATATGTATGTACGTGTGTGCACATTTATCTGTGCACCTATGAGCAAGTGCATGTACTGGCTTATTTGGAGGAGTAATATTGAGCGAACTGTACCCTCAAAAATAAACAGGGATTCAAAACATATGAAAATCTGTTGCATTTCAAACAGAACTTATGCGTAATTTTGTGTAGTGGACATCTGAAACATGTCAAAATCATACATTTATAGGCAGTTACCCCAGTTACCCCAGTACCCCAAATATAACATGGAGGATAAACAGAAGTTAATGTTATTAATGACCTATGTACCAAGGTGGGGTGTGTTCTGCACTTGATTGATGTATGTCATCGTTAATGATGGACCAATCCAGTTACTGCATAGACAGGAACAGAGGAGCACACAGCGTAATAGAGTCTATCACAGAGTCAGCAGAATGAGATCCATCAGGACTGAGTAGATTTATCACATATGTGTTTCTAAAGCAGTGACCTGCTACCTTCAGTTACGATTCTTCTTTCTGACCTCATAGAGTGCAAAGGTCAACTGGCTGGTTCCTCTCGATCTCTAATGTCTGTCTATCGTGTGCTCATCTCTGTAATGTGGTGATTTTCTCTTCTGGTCCATTTGGTGGTGCTGTGCTGAGGATCTGATGTCTCTGTTCATCCAATCATTCAATGAATTTGGCACTGAGTGCCGCCTTCACTTTATTCAGGAAGTCAGGCTGTAAGCACCCCAACCTGTGGAAGAAAGAAACACACACTGATCAAGGACCAGTAGGACTGAGCTCAACACGGGAGACATGGAGAAACTCACAGGTTTCGTGCTGAAAACTGACATCTAACTGTAAATGTGTCAAGAGAAGCAAAGACACTGAACACACCCCAGCTTCCACTCATGTGCATTTATAGTTCATGATTAATAGAGCTTTTCTGGTAGCTGTGACACACCTGTGTTACTACACAACTGCAACAGAGGTCAGGTTTATACTGCAGACAGAGCTAAAGACCCTGGTCCTTCACCATGGAAACCAATCACACTCTTCTCCTGACTCTAGGGGATGATGTCACCCTCTGCAGCAGACTCACATGCTTCTATGAGCTCTGCTTGCACATTATTAGCAATATATATAAAATAGTATGCAAAGCATTTTGGAAAAATTCTCAATTGTATTCTGACATATATGCATTAATTTGTAGCTTTCGTATGGATGTGGTGATTGGTTATTAAATGTTCTGGTGTAAAGTTTTATTCTCAGTGAATAAAGAAACAGACACATAAAGATTGAACAGCAGAAGCTGAAGCACAGACATGAGGAACAGTCACATTGACACTGCTGGGCACTGTGAGATGATCACATATCCAGTGATTCATATTTTCACCAAATAACTGAAAATACACTAAATCCAGCAAATCAGAAAATCACACTAAAAGGCCCTACGGTAATGCTGCATGGGGGATGTCAGCGTAGACGACTCTGTCTGCAGCTCCACCGGTTGCAGCCACAGTAAAAACCAGCTTCTGGTCAAAGGCTCTTCGCAGCAGCTTCAGCACCTCCTCACCCTCTCGGCTTTTTGGTAACCAGGCATGTGTTTGGATTCCAGTAAAGGGCTTCCCTGGGTTGGGATGGGCCTCCTGGACACAGAATTTAACACACAAGGCAAAGGGGACTGTAAAGAAGTAGATCTTATGTACTGTAGGTCTAAGGGCACATGTTTTCACCGCAATTCAGTTTCATTTGTCTGCCAGTTTTATATATGCACAATAAAAGACTAAAAAGTGTACACTTCACATGAAAACAAGAAATATGAAATTTGTGAATGACTGAGGCTGGGGCTGTGCTCAACTTATTCATACAACAACATATTATAAGTTAATTTTGGATGAATACAGTGATTGCTGTCTTATGTTTATAGTTTTAAAAAAATTAAATGTGTGCATTTGTATTACAAATGAGGTGTTTTTTGAAATGCTCATTTCTAAAGGTGATAAGCATGCATGACTGTTTTCTTTTTAATTTGTTTTGTGGGAGTGCACTGAATTTCAAAGCTTTTATATATATTTGTATATTTGTTTGTTCTTGGCTGGCATTACATGATTTCTTTAAAATCATTTTACGAATCACAATAAACAGTTGTTGTGATCAGTGATGTTTTCCTCAATTTCCTATAATTTGGTTTTCTGACCAAAAAAAAAAAAAAACAAATTTCAATGTGGATCAGGACCGTTATTTAATAGTGACTCCTGTATCGGGGTATGTATTGTACAGTGACCCCTGTATCTGGGTATGTATTGTACAGTGACCCCTGTATCGGGGTATGAACTGTACAGTAACCCCTGTATTTTGGTATGTACTGTACAGTGACCCCCGTATCTGGGTATGTACTGTACAGTGACCCCTGTACCGGGGTATGCATTGTACTCTGAGATACCTGACAATAACCAGCATGAGGCTGAACTGCCAAAAACCAAACAAATTAGGTTACAAAATATATTTTTTAAAACAACACGACAGAAAGAAAAAACACTGAAACAGTGGGGGGAAGAAGTACTCAATGGGATGTGATCTCAGGAGAAACCCGGCTATACAGGGGGAGGAGCACTAGTACTATGAATACCTAAAATATTGGTAACACTTTACAATAAGGTCACATGAATTGGCATTAACTAATGTAGTTGTTAACTAATAACTACTGGAAAGTTCATCTGTACAGGTGTGTTAAGGTATTTGTACATCATTAATTCATACTAACAACTACATTAGTTGATGCCAATTCATACCGGCATTTTAAAAAGCGGTTCATGTATTTTCTTAATGGTTAACTAATTAGAAGTTTATCCTATGATTTGCTCATGTACAAATAATCATGCAACCAATACATTAGTTAATGTATTTGTTCACTATTTACTAAATTTCATGCTTAATTAATGTATTTGTACATCATTAATCATCATGTTAAAAACTGCATTATTCAATGCCAATTCACATGACCTAATTGTAAAGTGTTACTAAGTGTTATAAAGTGAGGGGCATTGGTGACCCAGAGGTAGAGCTCCACCCTGCCACGCCGGCGGCCGGGGTTCGTATCCCAAAAACCCGGCCACAGGAGATGTGCAAGTCAGTGCGTTCGTCAGGAAGGGCATTCGGCGTAAAGCGTATGCCAAATCAAATATGCAGATCAGGATGATCCGCTGTGGCTACCCCGAACGGGAACAGCCGAAAGAAGAAGAAGAAAAAAACTAAGTGTCATAAAGCACCTTGGGTGTTATTTATAACTCCAAAAGTGCATATTGAGACACAGCAGACCAGTATAATGAAATTAAACAGTAGCATGTTGAAGCACTGGTATAATAGACAGCAATGAAATATATTTTTTCTTTGTAAACAGAATGATGAAACAGCTTTGCAGTGACTCTGCATCCAGGTTGCTGCTGCAAAATTACATCTTTCCAAATCACATGAATCCAAGAGTACTGAATTATGAATAATTATTAATAATCATCAGTTTCTTACCGTCTGTATTCCATTGGGAATATTGTAGCTAATACATGAAAAATTTTTTACTAAGTCATTTTTCACGGTCATCTGTCCCTGTGGCTGGTCTCCTACCACTGCAAGTGCTTTTAGACACACTGGACACTGACGACCCACTCTAGACACAGAGTCACGCAGACAGGCTGCACAGAAGGCATGAGTACATATCAGCCTCAGCTTGTTCTGCCAGGGCTTCATGCAGAGGGGACAGGCCTCCACATCAGCTGCTGTGACTCTAGTTTCTGAAGGCTCTCTGGTCTCAGTGAAGCAGCCATAAATGCCCATTGCTCTGCATGCCTTGGAGATCTTAGACATTTCACCCTTGCAGACGTCCTCCAGTCGCTGCTTCAGCTCAGAGACACATTTCCTCACAGCCTCAAAGGAGATGTGTGGGTTGATAGTGATGCTGGGTAAGTCTCCAGGTCCAGGAGGGACACAGAGAGACTGAGTGCTCTAATGAGAGAGTGAGAGTGAGAGAGAGAGACAGAGACAGAGAGAGAGAGAGAACATCAGTGTCAAACAGGGTGAGGATTAAGCATCAATGGAGCAAAATTGGGAAGAGTACTGTCAAGTTTGTACAGTCCGTCTGGACAACACTTAACACAAGACAAGAGGATAATAAAAACTGTGTCCTCATGTCCAAAGCAAAAGTCAGAAATTACAGTCAGATAAAGAATCAGGAACAGCTCCATTAGACAGCTCTGTCAAAGCCAGTGATGTTACCTGGAGGAAATGGATGTGATCCTCTGTGTGTGAAAGCTGCTCCAGCTCAATGTCTCTCCTCCTCAGCTCAGAAATCTCCTGCTCCAGTCGCTCCAAATGTCCCTCAGCCCGACTCACTTCAGCCTTCTCCTGATTTCTGATCAGCTCTTTCACCTCAGAGCACCTTCTTTTAATAGAGCAGATCAGCTCAGTAAAGATCCTTTCACTGTCCTCCACTGCTGCCTGTGCAGAGCGCTGTTAGGAGACACAGAGAGAGGAGGGCTGAACATTTTAACTAGGCCTTTCACTCAGGTCTTACTGGAACCCCAGACAGCCTCACAGTGTGGCTCAGTGGGATTGAGCCCCACAGGGCTGGAAAGTGGTCCAATACTGGGCCCAACACTGGCTGACTGGAGGAGAGCCCTGACTGAGCTCTGACATGGCTCTTCCAGCAGCCAGCTGCTGTCTTCTCCTCTGGTCAGTACCCACCTTGAGTGACTGCACAGCCTGTCTCAGATCCTGCAGCTCCTTCTCTCTCTCCTGGATTCTCCACTGGAATTTACTCTGTGTCACCCCCAGCTGCTTCTGTGGACATAAATAAATCATTCCACAGTATCATTATTCTGGTCTGTACTATTGTCAAAAATTTCCAAGAGGTTTTATACGTAGTGGACAAAGTACATTTGCTCTTTTTCTTTTGGTTGCACGATTGCAAAATTTACAAGGCATATTTGCATTTTCATGAGATATGTCACCCTGTTCCAATTAATTCAAATACAGTGTCAGGTCTAGCTACCTCTGACCACAACAACAAAAGGTGTACCATTTGGCCAATTCCCTGTATCAGCTTCAATTCTTACAACAAACTTTGGAGCCATGGCTTTGAAAGCTGTATCATCAAACACAAAACTGCAAACGTTTCTGCTAGAGTACCTCACAAAGTACTTCACTTTGTTGCAGCTAGCCACTATCTATAGCAGCAGAAAAACAGTGTCTGTTTATTTGTTATAACTTTAATAAGCTGTTACTTCAAATGACCACTTACATTTTTAACAGTACATTAAATCACACATTTTTCTTTATCACAATGTATCAAATACTCTATCTTTCTTGATCCTTTCCCTGCATCAGTACATCTATGGGCAGGATGTCACCTCCACCCATTTCACAATACGCCCGTTTGCTTAATCACCCCAATAATGACAAGAAAAAACATGAATAGGGATATTTCCTTGACAGAAAATCTTGAACGTTAGCAGTCCTCTGTTTACAGTTTAATGCATCACTAAACAGCAGCACATGCATTCCCATGAGCTGCAGCGTAATGCTAATTTTTTCACCACTGATGCCTCTGTCTTTTACAAAGCTGAGAAAGGTGAATCTTTTCTGTTGATCTCTGCATGCTCTAAGCCATGGCTGCTGTAATAAAAATGCTAAATATGCCAACTCATTTAAACAGCTCAGTTCACTTCCTGTTGTATGTGCTTAATCACTGTCTTAAACTGTCTGGACTTCAAACTTCAAGCCTACTTCATGGATAAGACTTAAAGCTACACAGCTCAGAGAAATGGTACATTATACTGTGAAGTAAATTCATAATACCTAGTAACGCAAAATAAAAAATGAAATTAAATTGTCACATTGTATTCTGGATGACTGAAACAGAATATATGCATTTGGATACAGGAAGTATTTTGAAAGATGTTTCCACTGTAGAATATATCTTTCATAGTAGAATAGAGGGAGCAAGTTATTCTCGTGTAGAGGCTTGCTGATTACATTTTTCCAAGTCCATGTCATAATGAATGAGTGATTGAGAGGACTTTCCATAGTGCAGCGTTTTCCAAGGTTCCTATTAAAGCCAGCACTAAGCATAAAGTGATAAATTCCAGTTCTTACCTGTTTCTCAGTCCTTGCTGTTGCAACTGAAGCTGTATCATGGCCTCTGTGATCTTCAATTGTACAGAGATAACAGATAAACTGCTGATCGGTGCGACAGTAAATCTCGAGCGCTTTGTCATGACAAGAGCAGATCTTCTCCTGCAGGTTTTCAGTGGCTTTGACCAGATTATGCTTCTTAAAAGCAGGAGATTCATAGTGAGGCTGGAGATGAGTTTCGCAGTAAGAGGCCAGACACACCAAACAGGACTTGACGGCTTTGCACTTTCTCCCAGTGCAGACATCACACTCTACGTCTCCAGGTCCAGCGTAATAGTGAGCAGGAGGAGCAGCTTGGAGTCCTGTCTTTTTCATTTTCTTCACCACTTCATCCAGCAAGGTGTTTTTCTTCAGAACAGGCCTTGGGGTGAAAGTTTCTCTGCACTGGGGACAGCTGTAGACACCAGTATGATCACCCTGATCCCAGCAGCCCTTAATACAGCCCATACAGTAATTATGTCCACAGGGAATAGTCACCGGATCCTTGAGTATATCCAGACAGATCGAGCAGCTCAACTGGTCCTGATCCAGAAGACCTGCAGCCTGTGCCATTTTACCGCTCAAATTGACAGAGATTAATTTTAGTTCAGAATGTTGTGTAGTTTCTCTGAATCTGTGTTAGAAGAGCAAGAGATATTTCCTGGTTCTGAGCAGACACACCGATATAATGGCCTCGGCTGTTTTGCCGCTCACACTGGCAGAGACAAAGAGATAAGTTTCGTTTCTCTGAAACTGCGTGACAGAATCTGGGAGTGACATCCTGGCTCTATCTCTAGTTCTCTCGGCTTTTGTTTGCATAAACTGCAAAAACATACCAGGATGGTGGACTCCCTTTAAAAAATCATTCACCTTCTTATGTTGACACTCCCATTTATGTTATTTGTTGGCACATCTATGTTCATTATTGGTAGTATATATGTGTATATATGTGTATGTTCTGTATATGTGCGTATATGGATGCATGTATTTTGTATGTGTATACATGTTTGTCTTTTTTTTATTATTTTAAATACGTCATTGTTGTGCACATGTCACTCTACAAACTGGACAGGTGAATGTTTTTGTTTTTTTGTTTTTTTTTTGTTTGATGAGTACCACCTTCCACGTGTAATTTTGCAGTTTATGTAGATGAGGAAAAGCAGGGAGGGTTAGAGACAGAGCCATAGTGTGGGAATCAAACCCTCGGGCGCATGGGTGGATTCACACATGGGTTGACAGTCACCCGCCCTGCAGACTGAGCCACACTGTGTCTCCCGGTAAAGATGGTTTTAGGATGAGAAGAATTTATTTGTGTTATAGAAGCATGTCACGCTAATTGTTTTGGTGGAGCTCTGTGTATTACTGTGGAATACATTTTTTTTTAAATATAGTGGTGACCCCACAAGGGAAATGAGGGGGGGAGGGGGGTTGTTACAAAAGCATGACAGATTATTATGGTGGAAATCTATGTGTTACAATTCTGGGGAGTGGGGAGCTATAAACTGTTAAAAAAAGACTGAGGGAAGCAGGGGCAGGGGGGGGGCACAAAGTCCACTTTCTGATCGTCTGTTCTGAGCCTGGCCTCAGTCCAACACCACACCTCCTGCAGCAGTGGGTAGAACCTGGAAGTCACTCCCACATTCTCTGTCGAGCAGTTTCAGAGAAACTAAACTTAACTCTGTCTTTATCAGTGTGAGCGATAAAATAGCAGAGACCAGTCTCGGGGTGGGTCTGCTCACAACCAGGAAATATCTGGTTTTGCCTTTATTGTGTTTAAGTGCTCTTGGCTATGAGATACATTATAAAAATGAAAGTATAGTGTTTTTATTATTATTATTATTATTATTATTATTATTATTATTTTCCCGTATTATTGTGTTTTAGAAGTAATAATTGAGGACTCACTCATGAGCAGAAATAGAGTTCGCTTCCCTTACTGATTAGAATGTTGCAAGAAAACAAGCAATTAAGTACTTTTTTGGAGCAGGCGAGGGGTGGGTTATCGATGAAGAGATTTTGAAAATAAACAATGTCATCTTTTCTTTGGAGTTTGAAAGCATGTTAATTGGTGGTAGCACGAGGGTCATTGTTATTTTCCCCGGTCCCGTTTCTGTTTTAAAACGTTAATGTGTTAACTTTTTTTGTGTGTGTGTGTGTGTGTGTGTGTGTGTGCTCCGGAACGCGTCGCTGTTGTTTCAGGGCGTGGCGCGCAGGCCGGTGACAAAGCCGTCCGCTTCACTGCAAACTCTCAGAAGCCGGACCCGGGGAGTCCGGCTTCTGAGATCAGCAGATCAGGGGAGTTGAGATCAGCTGGAACACTGCGAGGTTTCGGGGCCAGGCGCTGGGGCCATCAATGATTTAGGATTGCTTGTCCGGCCTGGAGACCGACTCCTCCCTCCAGTTTTGAAAGCAAGGATCTCATTCATCCAATTTTGGGCCGGGAGGGCTGCAGTGCCTCCAGGTGTTCAGCAGGCTTAAGCACTCACTTTCAGTCACTCGGCCTAGAGGGTCCACGCTGCCTCTGCTTTACTAAGTCTTCAAGCGGGGGGCGTGATGCTCAAATCCAACTTTATTTTGGATTTTGTTTTGATTACAAATCTAAAATTGCGCAGTAGAAACATTATGGAGGGCACGGCGTATGTGTATATACACCCACCGGCCACTTCATTAGGTGACAGGAGTGGCACCCGGTGTGGTCTTCTGCTGCTGTAGCCCATCTGCTTCAAGGTTTGAAATGTTGTGCGTTCAGAGATGCTCTTCTGCATACCTCGGTTGTAACAAGTGGTTATTTGATTTACTGTTGCCTTTCTATCAGCTCAAACCAGTCTGGCCATTCTCCTCTGACCTCTGCCATCAACAAGGCATTTTCCCCCAGAGAACTGCCGCTCACTGGATATTTTCTCTTTTTCGGACCATTCTCTGTAAACCCTAGAAATGGTTGTGTGTGAAAATCCCAGTAGATCAGCAGTTTCTGAAATACTCAGATCAGCCCGTCTGGCACCAACAACCATGCCACATTCAAAGTCACTTAAATCACATTTCTTCCCAATTCTGATGCTTGGTTTGAACTTCAGCAGATCGTCTTGACCATGTCTACATGCCTAAATGCATTGAGTTGCTGCCACGTGCAGGTGAACAGGTGTACCTAATGAAGTGGCCGATGAGTGTATATATATATATATATATAAAAATATATATTAAATATATATATACGTATAAAATATGTAGATGAAATACATTTTTCAGGCTTTAGAGGTCTGAGATGCATCCACCAATCACAGCTCTTGGTTGGTGATTTCACAGACCAATTATGTGCGACGCTACCAATTCCATTCACGTGGCAACCTTGCTATACCCCTATAGGCCTCAAGTACGGGAAATTTGGTTGAGTTACATTATAACTATGGGTGGCACGGTGGTGCAGTGGGTAGCACTTCTGCTTCACAGCAAGAAGGTCTTGGGTTCAAATCCCGCCCTGGGCCTTTTTCGGGTGCTCTGGTTTCCTCCCGCAATCCAGAGACATGTAGTGTTTTTATTGGTTTAAAATTCCCAAAACAACCAAAATACATTCTTCTAAAAGTCAAAAACTCATCAAGAAAAATAATCTAAGACAAAAATTGTAAACAAAATTTCAACATCAAAACAAAGAAAAGTCCATTCTTTAAATCAATAAACATCAATACATATGCCTAAAACACAAAATCACAACAACAGTATACATATATATATATATATATAGTATTTATTTATTTATTGTTTATTTTTAACACAGATATTCTCTGTTAAAAACAGTACATGTACTGGGTATATTTTTTTTTACTAATAAAGCTAAATATGAATGCATCCAAAATGATACTGCAATCTGCAAAACTGATAATGCATCCTTACACTGTCATATTATACTGTGTATTTGGCATGTTTTTATCACCCTCAAGAGAAACACATTATTTTTAAGGTGAGCCTCTGTCATTAAGTGTTTTTATACTGAGAAGAAATGATTATATATAGATATTAAGAAATTAGTGTACATAGCTCCCTGGGAGACAATCCAGAGAGAAAATGATACAGTAACGTGGGGAGGGGCTACACTTGATTGATGTATGACATCATTATTGAAGATCCAATCCAGTTACTGCATACACAGGAACAGAGGAGCACACAGCGTAATAGAGTCTATCAGAGAGTTATTAGAATCAGATCCATCAGGATTGAGTAGATTTATCACATATGTGTTTCTAAAGCAGTGACCTGCTACTATCTTCAGTTATGATTCTGCTTCCTGACCTCATAGAGTGCAAAGGCCAACTGGCTGGTTCCTCTCGGTCTCTAATGTCTGTCTATCGTGTGCCCATCTTTGTAATGTTGTGATTTTCTCTTCTGGTCCATTTGGTGGTGCTGTGCTGAGGATCTGATGTCTCTGTTCATCCAATCATTCAATGAATTTGGCACTGAGTGCCGCCTTCATTTTATTCAGGAAGCCAGGATGCGAGCACTCACTCCTGCGGAAGAAAGAAACACACACTGATCAAGGACCAGCAGGACTGAGCTCAACACAGGAGACATGGAGAAACTCACAGGTTTGGTGCTGAAAACTGACATCTAATTGTAAATGTGTAAAGAGAAGCAAAGACACTGAACACACCCCAGCTTCCACTCATGTGCATTTATACTTCATGATTAATAGAGCTTTTCTGGTAGCTGTGACACACCTGTGTTACTACACAACTGCAGCAGAGGTCAGGTTTATACTGCAGACAGAGCTAAAGACCCTGGTCATTCACCATGGAAACCAATCACACTCTTCTCCTGACTCTAGGGGATGATGTCACCCTCTGCAGCAGACTCACATGCCTCTATGAGCTCTGCTTGTACATTATTAGCAATATATAGAAAATAGTATGCAAAGCATTTTGGGAAAATTCTTAATTGTATTCTGACATATATGCATTAATTTGTAGCTTTCGTATGGATGTGGTGATTGGTTGTTAAATGTTCTGGTATACAGTGAATAAAGAAACAGACACATAAAGATTGAACAGCAGAAGCTGAAGCACAGACATAAGGAAACAACAGTCACATTGATACTGTTGGGCACTGAGAAATGATCACATATCCAGTGATGGAGGACAGAGTGTGGCACAGTGGGTAAGGAACTGCGCTTGTAACCGAAAGGTCGCAGGTTCGATTCCCGGGTAAGGACACTGCCGTTGTACCCTTGAGCAAGGTACTTAACCTGCATTGCTTCAGTATATATCCAGCTGTATAAATGGATACAATGTAAAGTGCTATGTAAAAAAGTTGTGTAAGTTGCTCTGGATAAGAGCGTCTGCTAAATGCCTGTAATGTAATGATTCATATTTTCACCAAATAACTGAAAATACACTAAATCCAGCAAATCAGAAAATCACAATAAAAGGCCATACCTGTCTGCTGCATGGGGGATGTCAGTGTAGACGACTCTGTCTCCCTCTTCATCGGTTGCAGCCACAGTAAAAACCAGATTCTGGTTAAAGGCTCTTTGCAGCAGCTTCAGCACCTCCCGGCTCTCTCGGCTTTTTCGTAACCAGGCCTGTGTTTTGATTCCAGTAAAGGGCTTCCCTGGGTTGGGATGGGCCTCCTGGACACAGAATTTAACACACAAGGCAAAGGGGACTGTAAAGAAGTAGATCTTATGTACTGTAGGTCTAAGGGCTCATGTTTTCAACTCAATTCAGTTTCATTTGTCTGCCAGTTTTATATATACACAAAAAAAGACTAAAAAGTGTACAGTTCACATGAAAACAAGAAATATTAAATTTGTGAATGACTGAGGCTGGGGCTGTGCTCAACATATTCATACAACAACATACTATAAGTTAATTTTGGATGATGCATGTATAAATACAGTGATTGCTGTCTTATGTTTATAGTTTTAAAAAAATTAAATGTGTGCATTTGTATTACAAATGAGGTGTTGTTTGAAATGTTCATTTCTATAGGTGATAAGCATGCATGACTGTTTTCTTTTTAATGTGTTTTGTGGGAGCGCACTGAACTTCAAAGGCTTTTGAGTTTATTTGTTTGTTCTTGGCTGGCATTACCTGATTTCTTTAAAATAATATTACGAATCACAATAAACAATTGTTGTGATCAGTGATTTTTCGTCAAATTCCTCTAATTTGGTTTTTTGAACAAAAAAAAAAAAAACGAATTTCCATGTGGATCAGTATCCTTGTTTAATAGTGACTCCTGTCTTGGGATATGTATCTGAAAGGGACCCCAGTATTGGGATATTTATCTGAAAGGGACTCCAGTATTGGGATATGTATCTGAAAGGGACCCCTGTATCGGGATATGTATTGTACAGTGACCCCTGTATCTGGGTATGTACTGTACAGTGACCCCTGTATCAGAGTATGTACTGTACAGTGACCCCTGTATCTGGGTATGTACTGTACAGTGACCCCTGTATCGGGATATGTACTGTACAGTGACCCCTGTATCGAGACATGTATTGTACAGTGACCCCTGCATCGGGGCATGTATTTTACTCTGAGATACCTGACAATAACCAGCATGAGGCTGAACTGCCAATAACCAAACAAATTAGATTACAAAAAGTATTTTAAAAACTCCACGACAGAAATAAAAAACACTGAAACAGCGGTGGGAAGAAGTCCTCAATGGGAAGTGATCTCAGGAGAAACCCGGCTATAGAGGGAGAAGAGCACTAGTACTATGAATGCTTAAAATATTGGTAACACTTTACAATAAGGTCACATGAATTGGCATTAACTAATGTAGTTGTTAACTAATAACTACTGGAAAGTTCATCTGTACAGGTGTGTTAAGGTATGTGTACATCATTAATTCATACTAACAACTACATTAGTTGATGCCAATTCATACTGGCATTTTAAAAAGCAATTCATGTATTTTTTTAATGGTTAACTAATTTTATCCTATGATTTGCTCATGTAAAAACAATCATGCAACCAATACATTAGTTAATGTATTTGTTCACTACTAACTAAATTTCATGCTTAATTAATGTATTTGTACATCATTAATCATCATGTTAAAAACTGCATTAATCAATGCCAATTCATATGACCTAATTGTAAAGTGTTATAAAGTGAGGGGCAATGGTGGCCCAGTGGTAGAGCTCCAGCTCCAGCCAACTAAGTGTCATAAAGCACCTTGGGTGTTATTTATAACCCCAAAGATGCATATTGAGACACAGCAGACCAGTATAATGAAATTAAACAGTAGCATGTTGAAGCGCTGCACTCTAATACTGGGATAATGGAAAGCAATGAAATATATGTTTTCTTTGGAAACAGAACGATGAAACAGCTTTGCAGTGACTCTGCATCCATGATGCTGCTGCAAAATTACATCTTTCCAAATCACATGAATCCAAGAGTACTGAATTATGAAGAATTATTAATAATCATCAGTTTCTTACTGTCTGTATTCCATTGGGAATATTGTAGGTAATAGAGAAAAAAACATTTCCAAGCAAGTCTTCGAAATGTTTCACGGTTATCTGTCCCTCTGGCTGGTCTCCCACCACTGTGAGTGCTGTTAGACACACTGGACACTGAAGACCAAGGCTTTCCACAGATCTCTCCAAACAGGCTGCACAGAACGCATGAGTACACATCAGCCTCTGCTTCTTCTGCAAGGGCTTCATGCAGAGGGGACAGGTCTCAGTAAAGCAGCCATAAATGCATGCCTTGGAGATCTTAGACATTTCACCCTTGCAGATGTCCTCCAGTTGCTGCTTCAGCTTAGAGACACATTTCCTCACAGCCTCAAAGGAGATGTGTGGGTTGATAGTGATGCTGGGTAAGTCTCCAGGTCCAGGAGGGACACAGAGAGACTGAGAGCTCTAATGAGTGAGAGAGAGAGAGAGAGAGAGAGAGAGAGGGAGAGAGAGAGAGAGAGAGAGAGAGAGAGAGAGAGAGAGAGAGAGAGAGAGAGAGAGAGAGAGAGAGAGAGAGAGACAGACAGAGAGAGAGAGAGAGAGAGAGAGAGAGAGAGAGAGAGAGAGAGCATCAGTATCAAACAGGGTGAGGATTAAGAATCAATGGAGCAAAATTGGGAGTAGTACTGTCAAGTTTGTACAGTCCGTCTGGACAACACTTAACACAAGATAAGAGGATAATAAAAACTGTGTCCTCATGTCCAAAGCATAAGTCAGAAATTCCAGTCAGATAAAGAATCAGGAACAGCTCCATTAGACAGCTCTGTCAAAGCCAGTGATGTTACCTGGAGGAAATGGATGTGATCCTCTGTGTGTGAAAGATGCTCCAGCTCAGTGTCTCTCCTCCTCAGCTCAGCAATCTCCTGCTCCAGTTGCTCCAGGAGTCCCTCAGCCCGACTCACTTCAGCCTTCTCCTGATCTCTGATCAGCTCTTTCACCTCAGTGCGCCTTCTCTCAATGGAGCAGATCAGCTCAGTAAAGATCCGCTCACTGTCCTCCACTGCTGCCTGTGCAGAGCGCTGTTAGGAGACACAGAGAGAGGAGGGCTGAACATTTTAACTAGGCCTTTCACTCAGCTTACTGGAACCCAAGACAGCCTGTTCCCCACAGTGTGGCTCAGTGGGATTGACCCCCACAATGCTGGAAAGTGGCCCAACACTGGGCCCAACACTGGCTGACTGGAGGAGAGCCCTGACTGAGCTCTGAAATGGCTCTTTCAGCAGCCAGCTGCTGTCTTCTCCTCTGGTCAGTACCCACCTTAAGTGACTGCACAGCCTGTCTCAGATCCTGCAGCTCCTTCTCTCTCTCCTGGATTCTCTGCTGGAATTTACTCTGTGTCACCCCCAGCTGCTTCTGTGGACATATATCAATCATTCCACAGTATCATTATTCTGGTCTGTACTATTGTCAAATTTCCGAATGTGGACAAAGTATATTTGCTCTTTTTCTTTTAGTTGCACTATTGTAAAATTTACAAGGCATATTGGCATTTTCATGAGATATGTCACTGTGTTCCAGTTCATTCAAATACAGTTTCAGGTCTGGCTACCTCTGACCACAACAATGAAAGGTGTACCTTTTGGCCAATTCCCTGTATCAGCTTCAATTCTTACAACAAACTTTGGAGCCATGGCTTTGAAAGCTGTATCATCAAACACAAAACTGCAAACGTTTCTGCCAGAGTAGCTCACAAAGTACTTCACTTTGTTGCAGGTAGCCACTATCTATAGCAGCAGAAAAACAGTGTCTGTTTATTTGTTATAACTTTAATAAGCTGTTACTTCAAATGACCACTTACATTTTTAACAGTACATTAAATCACACGTTTTCTTTTTTCACAATGTATCAGATACTCCATCTTTCTCGATCCTTTCCCTGCATCAGTACATCTATGTGCAGGATGTCACCTCCACCCATTTCACAATATGCCCGTTTGCTTAATCACCCCAATAATGACAAGAAAAACATGAATAGGGATATTTCCTTGACAGAAAATCTTGAACGTTAGCAGTCCTCTGTTTACAATTTAATGCATCACTAAATAACAGCACATGCATTCCCATGAGCTGTAGCATCATGATAATCGTTTCACCACCGATGCCACTGTCTTTTACAAAGCCGAGAAAGGTGAATCTTTTTTGTTGATCTCTGCACGCTCTAAGCCATGGCTGCTGTAATAAAAATGCTAAATATGCCAACTCATTTAAACAGCTCAGTTCACTTCCTGTTTTATGTGCTTAATCACTGTCTTGAACTGTCTGGACTTCAAACTTCAAGCCTACTTCATGGATCAGACATAAAGCTACACAGCTCAGAGAAATAGTGTATTCATACTCTGAAGTACATTCATAATACCTAGTAACGCAAAATATAAATGAAATTAAATTGTCACATTGTATTCCGGATGACTTGAACAGAATATATGCATTTGGATACAGGGAGTATTTTGAAAGATGTTTCCACTGTAGAATATATCTTTCATAGTAGAATAGAGGGAGCAAGTTATTCTCGTGTAGAGGCTTGCTGATTACATTTTTCCAAGTCCATGTCATAATGAATGAGTGATTGAGAGGACTTTCCATAGTGCAGCGTATTCCAAGGTTCCTATTAAAGCCAGCACTAAGCATAAAGTGATAAATTCCAGTTCTTACCTGTTTCTCAGTCCTTGCTGTTGCAACTGAAGCTGTATCATGGCCTCTGTGATCTTCAATTGTACAGAGATAACAGATAAACTGCTGATCGGTGCGACAGTAAATCTCGAGCGCTTTGTCATGACGAGAGCAGATCTTCTCCTGAAGGTTTCCAGTGGCTTTGACCAGATTATGCTTCTTAAGAGCAGGAGATTCATAGTGAGGCTGGAGATGAGTTTCGCAGTAAGAGGCCAGACACACCAAACAGGACTTGACAGCTTTGCCCTTTCTCCCAGTGCAGAAATCACACTCCACGTCTCCAGGTCCAGCGTAACAGTGAGCAGGAGGAGCAGCTTGGAGTCCTGTCTTCTTCAATTGTTCCACCACTTCATCCAGTAAGGTGTTTTTCTTCAGGACAGGCCTTGAGGTGAAAGTTTCTCTGCACTGGGGACAGCTGTAGACACCAGTATTATCATCCTGATCCCAGCAGCCCTTAATACAGCCCATACAGTAATTATGTCCACAGGGAATAGTCGCTGGATCCTTGAGTATATCCAGACAGATCGAGCAGCTCAACTGGTCCTGAACCAGAAGGCCTGCAGCCTGTGCCATTTTACTGCTCAAATTGACAGAGATTAGTTGTAGTCCAGAATGCAGTGTAGTTTCTCTGAATCTGTTTGAGAAAGAGCAGGAGATATTTCCTGGTTCTGAGAAGACCTCTGCTATTTTACTGTAACACTGACTAAGCCAAAGAGATAAGTTTCGTTTCTCTGAAACTGCGCACTTGAGAGAGAAAAAGTGGGAGTGACTTCCTGTAGGAGGCGTGGTGTTGGACTGTGGCCAGCTTTCAGATCAGAAGTACAGACAGAAAGTGGACTTTCTGTTTGTTTTGTCCAGTTTTTAATATTTACAAATTAATAAATGCTTACAGTAGTTCTGGCTTTAATAGTAACACATGGAAAAACTGCACTTTTTTATGTTATTTTAAAAAGCTATAGATAACAGAGAAACTGGTTGTTCTGCAGGGCACGGTGGCAAAGTGAATGGTACTGTCACCTCACCACAAATTAAGTGCAGAACTGCAACAACAACAAAAATTACAATCATCATGGCAAATAAAACCTTTGTGAACGACGATAGTAGTACATAATACTGTGTACTCATGGATGTATGTCCACAGATGCAGCTGGCAGCGACACAGAGTAAATTCCAGCAGAGAATCCAGGAGAGAGAGAAGGAGCTGCAGGATCTGAGACAGGCTGTGCAGTCACTCAAGGTGGGTACTGACCAGAGGAAAAGACAGCTGGCTGCTGGAAGAGCCATTTAAGGGCTCAGTCAGGGCTCTCCTCCAGTCAGCCAGTCAGGAGCTCAGTGTTGGGCCACTTCTTACCCCTGTGGGGCTCAATCCCACTGAGCCACACTTTGGGGAACAGGCTGCCTGGGGTCCCAGTAAGAGCTGAGTGAAATGCCTAGTTAAAATGTCCTCCTCTCTCTGCGTCTCCTAACAGCGCTCTGCACATGCAGCAGTGGAAGACAGTGAGAGGATCTTTACTGAGCTTATCCGCTCCATTGAAAGAAGGTGCTCTGAGGTGAAAGAGATGATCAGAGATCAGGAGAAGTCTGCAGTGAGTCGGGCTGAAGGACTCCTGGAGCGACTGGAGCAGGAGATTGCTGAGCTGAAGAGGAGAGATGCTGAGCTGGAGCAGCTTTCAACCACAGAGGATCACATCCACTTCCTCCAGGTAACATCACTGGCTCTGACAAAGCTGTCCAATGGAGCTGTTTCTGATTCCTTATTGAACTGGAATTTCTGAATCACGCTGTGGACCAGTTTCTTTCGGTACTGGTCAGACAGTGCTGTGATCACTTTGCTAATTAATTTTAATCTCTCTCTCTCTCTCTCTCTCTCTCTGAAAGAGCAACTGGAGGATGTCTGCAGAAGGGAAATATCTAAGATCTCCAAGGCAGACAGAGCAGTGGGCATTTATGGCTGCTTTACTGAGACCAGGGAGCCCTCAGTAGCCAGTGCCTCAGCAGCTGAAGTGGAGGCCTGTCCCCTCTGCATGGAGCCCTTGCAGAAGAAACAGAGGCTGACATGTACTCATGCCTTCTGCGCAGCCTGCTTGAAAAAATCTGTGGAAAGCCTTGGTCTTCAGTGTCCAGTGTGTCTAAAAGCACTCAGAGTGCTGGGAGACCAGCCATGGGTACATAGGTATAGCTTTACACATGACTATACATCATGCTGCATTACATACATTATTCCCAATGGAATACAGATGGTAAGAAATTGATGTTTATTAAATTATTCTTCATTATTAAATAATGTTGATGTGATGTGACTGGGAAAAATTCAATTTTGCAGAAGTTACATGAATGGAGTTCACTGCAATTCTATTTCATCAATTTGTTTCTGAAGAAAAAACACATTTCATTGCATTCTACTGTTTGAGTAATAGAATGAAGGTCTCCCATACGCTACTTATTTGTTTCATTATATTGGCCTAATGTGTCTCAGCATCTTGTCTATTATTATTCTGAGCGCTGTTGTAGTCTGTAAGTCCCGGTCACTTGTCTCCCCAGTACTGTCTCTGTGTCTGTGTTCCCTGAGCTGCTTCACTCCCCTGTACTTGTGTGATTTCACTATTCAGGTGGTTCCGGGTTTTCGTGGTTTCCCCCCCTTCCTTCCAGTCTCGTTTTTTAAAGTACTTCCTACTTATTTCTAGTTTACTAATTTCTACTAATCCTTACTAACTTATAGATTGTAAAGTACTAACCTCATTAATATACTAACATGTGAATATTACTAATGGACTAACACACACTAGTTTTGGGTTTTTGATAGTTTAGATCACTATACTAATACATTAACCAGTCTCCCCTTTTTCCATGCTGCGCTGTAGCTCCGCCCCTTTTCTTTCTAGCCTGCTCTAACACTGAGTTCTGCAATTGCCTGCACCTGTCTCTTGCTCTGACTGCACCTCTCTCTCTCTGCACGCGTTTTACCTGCTTAACCCAGGCCGTCTATTATCATTGTTGTCTATGTGATTCCAGTCCACGTTTTGTCAGTCCCCTGTCATTTTATTAGTTATCCTAATGTTCTTCACCTGGATGTTGTTTGTTACTCCTCCCTCACTCACTTGACCCCTCCTTGATTGTTACCTTCCCCAGTGTATAAATGTCAGTCTTTTCCACCAGTTCAGCGTGAGAACGTTGATCGAATTCATTGTGCCGATTGTTAGTAAGCCTTTGTCTATCGAGATTCCTGCGACACCCCTTTGTATGACTTCGAGTTTGCCTGCCCCTTTTGGTTTTGTTTGCTTCTGGTTTGACCTTTGCTTTGCCTTGACTTCTCTTTTGCCTGTCCCTTTGTACCTTCGCCACTCTGATCTCCTGGTTTTTGACTTTTCGCCTGTTTTTTCACTATTCTTTTGGAAACTCGATTCGGCACCGTACTCTCTCTGATTACCTGGCTTCGAACCTCGGACTGAATAAAGACAACGTTTTTTGGATTTCCCTGGTCTGCGTGTGGGTCCTTAGAACATCACAGCGCAGTAGTATGTTTGTGTTGGTCAGCTCTCCCATGTAAAAACTCAGATTTTTTTAAACCTTTATATCTCCTCCATTTCAAAACCGATCTCAATGCCAATTGCAGGTTGACTACAATCACCATGAACTTGCCAACTACTGATTCTGGTAATAGATACACACCATTACTATGTTGTGGATTAAATTTGAATGAGACAAAATGTCCATAGACTTAACATGGGGAGACACAATGCTAACTTACAAACTCCGGCTAGCTTCTCCAAGTGTGTATAATTCAGTCGTTCTAAAGTTCTAAACGAGCATTACTGTAGATGAGAACACCAGGAGAGCGTTATGTCCAGAGATGTTGTCACAGGCAGGCAGGCAGGCAGGCAGCAGCAGATACTCACATCGACAGTAGCCATTCGCACTGACTTGCCTAAGTGACAATCACTTAATTTGTGATAAAGTGTCGGATCGAGTAAAGTGAGGGCAGCCAAAAGAGACCAGCTAGGTCGGGGGAAAAACACCGAAAACTTAGCTAGGTTGATCTATTCTGAGTTGCACTCCATCTTCAGGGGCGTGCAATTTAGCTAATCGCTAATAGTGACAGCAGGAGCCAGTCACTCAGTCACACACTGACTCTGTCAGACATGGATCCAGTAAAGCAAGGGCGAAACCACCATGGTGCTATACTGCGTATGTTTTTGAAAAATATATAATGTAAGCATTTGATAAACTACCATACAATCTAATACGTGTTTTAGGATTATGTTTTGAATTTTATATGGTAATAATTTCCAGGGATGGTTTAGTCATAATAATACCAAGTTTTACTAATTAAACCTCCCAGTGCAAAACCTAAGGAAAAGTTTTCACCTTAATGTTTGCATTTGCCGAAACCCTCAAAAGACAGGAAATTAAATTGATCAGCCCTAACGATACAGAGGTTAGTATGCAATAAATATCCCGATGCAGGGATCATTATAAAATCATATCTTGATACAAATGAGAATTTTAATATTTAATTGAATAGTCATTTGGTAGTGCGAATGCATGAATTTCATGAAATGGAATGTATAGAAACTATAAACAAGACAGAAACCACTGTATCGATACATGCATCTTCAAAAGTGAACTTATATATTTCTGAGCGCAACCGAGATTAGGCTCAGTCTTTCCCAAATTTCCTATTTCCTGTTTCCCTGTTTCCCTCAGTAAAAACCGGCAAATTAAATTAAATTGAAACTTAAATTGAACATCCACACATATGTATATATACATGCACAGTTTCTCTTTTCCCTGTGTGTTACATTCTGTGTTCAGGAGGCCCATCCCAACCCAGGAAAGCCCTTTACTGGAATCAATACACAGACCTGGTTACCAAAAAGCCAACAGGGTCAGGAGGTGCTGAAGCTGCTGGAAAGAGCCTTTGACCAGAGGCTGGTTTTTACTGTGGCTGCAACCGATGGAGCTGAAGACAGAGTCGCCTTCACTGACATCCCCCGTGCAAGAAACTCGTAGGGCCTTTTAGTGTGATTCTCAAATTTTCAGGATTTTGTGTATTTTTTACATTTTTAAATTTTTACATTCATTGTCTTTGCTTCTCTTTACACATTTACAGTTTACATGCCTGCACATTTCAACACCAAACCTGTGAGTTTCTCCATGTCTCCTGTGTGGAGCTCAGTCCCACTGCTCTTTGATCAGTGTGCTTTCTTTCTTCCACAGGAGTGAGTGCAGAAAGCCTGGTTTCCTGCAGGAAGTGAAGGCGGCGCTCAGAGCCAAATTCATTGAATGATTGGATGAACAGAGACGTCAGATCCTCAGCACAGCACCACCAAATGGACAAGAAGGGAAACACTCTGAAGATCACCACATTTCAAAGATGGACACGCAATAGATAGACATTAGAAACGGAGAAGAACCAGCCAGTTGACCCTTGCCGTTTATGAAGTCAGAAAGCAGAATGATAACTGAAGATAGTGGCAGGTCACTGCTTTAGAAACACATATGTGATAAATCTACTCAATCCTGATGGATCTAATTCTGCTGACTCTCTCATAGACTCTATTATGCCGTGTGCGCCTCTGTGCCTTTGTTTGCAGTAGCTGTGTTGGGTCTTCATTAATGATGTCATACAATCATTGGCCTATTTGAAGCAATCACTTGACTTTCTCCTCCACGGCAAGCAAAACTGAAACACAGCGATTTGATTCAAAGCAGTGTCACTGAAAGCACACATCAACGCTGCCTGTTGTTCAGTTTTAATGAGGCTTCGCTCTACCACTTTGTTAAGTCTGCGTTGCAGCCTGTAAACAGTATGGAGAGACGTGAGTTGCTGCCAGGATCCGGTTCAAAGCCCTGACCCTTGCCTACCCTGCAGCCAACAGGACAGCCCCCGTCTACTTGCAGGACATGATTCGATCCTATGTCCCTGCTCGACCACTCCGCTCTGCGGCAGCAGGGCGCCTTGTAACCCCTCCCACCCGACCAAAGGGATCACAGAGCTTCTCCACCCTAGCTCTGTCATGGTCCTGTTTTCCTGTCTGTGTTTCCCCTGTTGGGCCGCCAGATGGCGGCACTTCTGTTTTGTGTCCTGCTCCCCCCCTGTTAATTGTATGATTGTTTCATTGTCTCGTTATCCCATCATTGTTCCCACCTGTGTCTTTTCCCCTCCTTCTGGTTTGATTGTTTTTTGAGTTCACCTGTGTCTTGTTACCCCTTGTCTATTTAAGTTCTCTGTTCCCTTGACTCAGGTGCTGGTTCCTTGTGTTTGTTTCCAATCTCTGTTTGCAAACCGTATTTACCTGCCTGCGTTTGTTCTGACTTGTGTTTGTCCCCGAGTTGCCTTTGTTCTAACTTGTGTTTGTTCCCGACTAGCGTTTGTTGAGACCCATTGTACCTGCCTGCGTTTTTTACCTGTTTGTGTTTTGTTCCTGACTTGTGTTTGTTTCCTACCTGTGTTTGCTTCCGACTTGTGCTTGTTCCTGACCCATATGTATTTTCTGGTGTTTCTTTTATGTGTTTGCCTGTGTGTTCCACCTGCCTGTACCCTGCCTGCCTGCCTGCCTGTGTTCTGTTCTGTGTTTTGTTCTTAAGAATGTTTCGAGTTTGTTGTTTTGCCCTTTGTGGCCTTGCCTGTTCCCTGTTTGTTTGCTTTTTTTTGTGTGAGTAAAATCTTTGTTAATTTTCCCTTTGAGTTTTGTGTTTTTTTTTTTGTTTTTTTTCTTTTCTCCCCCCACTCTGCGCCTGGGTCCCAGCACCCGTACTGTCACAGGCTCCCCAGTGGTGGAACGAACTCCTCGTCCCTCTCCGAACCTCCCCCTCACTACCCATCTTCCGCCGTGGCCTGAAGACTCATCTCTTCAGACTATACCTAGACTAACCACCACCACGCTGTATATTTCACTCTAAATCCCCCCCCCCCCCCCTTTTTTTCATGACACTTGTTACAAGTTGCCCCATCCCAGCACTTTTTGGTAATTTGCATTTTTCCTAATACTGTAGCTTATTCTTCTGCCTAGTTGGCTTTGCAGAGGTTAGGTCTGAATAGTGTTCACTGTATGAACTAAACTGTGTTCTTGGCTAGAAATAGCTGTACAAAGTAAGTATTGTATCTGGCTGAACCCGTGTTTAGTAGTTGTCTATGATCATGAAATGCACTTTTTGTACGTCGCTTTGGATAAAAGTGTCTGCCAAATTAATGTAATGTGAGTTGGAGTTTTGGGGGTTAGGGTGCACAAAGAAGAGTGAAGTGGTGCACAGTAACATAGAGAAAGGGGAGGCTGCCTGACATAAACCACCCTCCATGTGTATATTTGCCATTTATGTAAATGGGGTAGAGCAGAGAGGGTTAGAGACAGAGCCAAACCCTCAGGCGTATGGGTGGATTCACACATGGGTTGAGAGTCACCGGCCTTGCAGACCGTGCTACACTGTGTCTCCTGGTAAAGATGGTTTTAGGATGAGAAGAGTTTAATGTTATAGAAGCATGTCACTCAGATTGTTTTGGTGGAGCTCTGTGTATTACTGTGGAATACATTTTTTTGTATTCCACAGGGGGGGAGGGGGGTTGTTACAAAAGCATGACAGATTATTATGGTGGAAATCTATGTGTTACAATTCTGGGGAGTGGGGAGCTATAAACTGTTAAAAAAGACTGAGGGGGGCGGGGGGCACAAAGTCCACTTTCTGATCGTCTGTTCTGAGGCTGGCCTCAGTCCAACACCACACCTCCTGCAGCTGTGGGTAGAACCAGGAAGTCACTCCCACATTCTCTGCTGAGCAGTTTCAGAGAAACGAAACTTAACTCTGTCTTTATCAGTGTGAGCGATAAAATAGCAGAGTCCAGTCTCGGGGTGGGTCTGCTCAGAACCAGGAAATATCTCCTGCTCATTCTCATACAGATTCAGAGAAACTACACTACATTCAGGGCTAAAACTAATCTGTCACTTTGAGCAGTAAAATGGCACAAGCTGTAGGTCTTCTGTATCAGGATCAGTTCAGTTGCTCGATCTGTCTGGATCTACTGAAGGATCCGGTGGCTATTCCCTGTGGACACAGTTACTGTCTGGGCTGTATTAAGGGCTGCTGGGATCAGGATGATCATACTGGTATCTACAGCTGTCCCCAGTGCAGACAGACCTTCTCTCCAAGGCCTGTCCTGAACAAAAACACCATGCTGGCTGAAGTGGTGGAGAAACTGAAAAAGACAGGACTCCAAGCTGCTCCTCCTGCTCAATGTTACGCTGGACCTGGAGACGTGGCATGTGATGTCTGCACTGGTAGAAAGTGCAAAGCTGTCAAGTCCTGTCTGATGTGTCTGGCCTCTTACTGCGAAACTCACCTCCAGCTTCACTATGAATCTCCTGCTCTCAAGAAGCATAATTTAGTCAAAGCCACTGGAAATCTGCTGGAGAAGATTTGCTCTCATCATGACAAACTGCTGGAAATTTACTGTCGTACCGATCAGCAGTTTATCTGTTATCTGTGTACAATTGAAGATCACAAAGGCCATGAAACAGTCTCACTTGCAACAGAAAGGACTGAGAAACAGGTAAGAACTAAAATGTGTTGCTAAGAAATGCTATTTTTTGTCTATAACAAGTAGGCTTGAAGTTTCAAATCCAGTGATAAAGCAAATAAACCAAGGAATGAACTGAGCGGTTTTACTGAATCGACATATTAGTATTGTTAGAACAGCAGCCATGGCTTAGAGCATGCAGAGAGGAACATGTTCACCTTTCTCAGCTTTATTAAAGACAGTGGCATCGGTGGTCAGTGATGTAGGTTTCGTTTGAACATTGGGGGGGGGACATATTAAGCGGAGGATCTGGTGGTCCTCCCCCCAGGAAATTTTGAGCGTCAAACACTTCATTTCCTGCATTCTGGTGATTTTTCATGCACCAATTTGTGCCTTTTCTGCATCCATTTAAAAATCCTCTACTTCTTTCATGTTTTTATTTGGGGGGAGGGGACAAATGCACGCGTTCTAAATATTGAGGGGGACGTATCCCCTGCGCCCCCCCCCCCGAGATCTACACCTATGTTGGCGGTGAAATGTATGATATCTGCAGCTCGTGGGAATGCTCCTCCTGTATCAGTACAGCTATGGACAAAATTTCAGCCTTCAAATCACTCCACCAATCTATTTAATCACCATGATAACAGCATGAAAAACAGAATAGGGATTTTTTTTTTTTTTTTTGTAAAGTCACACAAAAGCTAATACTGACAAAATAAATGTCACGCCCAGGGAGTGGAATGATTGTCGACGTAGGAGGTGATCATTGGTGGCTGTGTTCTGTGGGCGTAACCTACCTCGCATATTAGGTTTCAGCCAACTGTTGGCCATGAAGGTGAATGTGTCAGGAGTTCTCTTGGCATACGTTCCAACTGTTTATTTTCTTACCTTCTTTCTTCTTATCATTGCCTCCTTACCTAGTATGGAAGGCCAAATGGGTGAAAGATACGTGAAATTGACATGTCTAGAATCAATGTCACCTCATTCTATTCCATTATTTAATCTCCTTGCTTGCCCCGTCGGAGGACGCAAGGACGGAGGTTTCGAGGAAATGCGTATAAGGCAATTGGAACGTCCTTGCTCTTTCAAGCGTCAGTTTGAAGCCACGCCAATTACAGACGTGGCAGATGGGGAGAGGTGGGTCCACAGGTCCACTGTTCCAAAAAAAATTCTTCCGCAAAGAATGCATTCGTGTTTCTTCCTCAATGATTCTTCGAGAGGCTGCCTGCTCCTAGCTCCTTAAAGGAACATTTAATGGGTTTGCCTGTCCTTAAAGATGGCGCACCTGGATCAATTTCCATGTCAGTCAAGGGCCTCTGAGACAAAGGACAAATGAAATAAGCAATTAGAATGCATCCACATTGACAACGCGTGAATTCAGATGTAGATTTCATGTATTTTCGACCTGTTTGGCCTTCCATACTAGGAAAGGAAAGGAAGCAAGGAGGTAAGAAAATAAGTGGTTGAAATGCACACTTGGCCTGTCCTTACGATGCCATCCCTGAGCACATTGGTAAATAAATTTCCTCTTCTTGGACTGGATGTTGTCATCTCATTTTTGAAGTCCCTGAAGTTTGCTCCTGGGGTATTTTCACCTCTTCAAAGAGGAAATATCGGATACATCTTGTAAAATAAGTACATGTTACATGTGTCAGGTGATGTACTTTTTAAAATACAATTGGTCACTTAAACATAATATTAAAATTACCAATGAACAGAGATACTTTTGCTGTGTTGTCTACGGATAATGAGCAATTGCAACAGTCTTGACTGCAGAGCTGCTCGGTCACTCAAGCAGAAAAGGTTGCAAGCAGTTTTCAGTTTAATGATGTAGCTTTAGGAGCAATGGCTCCAAAGTTTGTTGCATGAATTGAAGCCAATGTAGAGAACTGTCCAATGGTTCAGCTTTGATCACTGTGGTCAGAGATAGTTAGGCCTGACACTGTATTTTAATGAATTGGGACTCAATGACATACAGCATCTCATGAAAATGTGAATATGCCTTGTAAATTATTTGACAGTTTAAAAAAAAAAAGAAAATGGAAAAATACTTTGTCTGAAATCTCTCTGAATGATTACAGTAGTACATAGTACAATCATGATTCAGTGGAACGATTGATGTCTGTCCACAGGAGCAGCTGGGGGCAACACAGAGTAAATTCCAGCAGAGAATCCAGGAGAGAGAGAAGGAGCTGAGGGATCTGAGAAGGGCTGTGCAGTCACTCAAGGTGGGTACTGACCAGAGGAGAAGACAACAGCTGGCTGCTGGAAGAGCCATTTAAGGGCTCAGGCAGGCTTCTCCAGTCAGCCAGACAGGAGCCCAGTGTTGGGCCACTTTCCAGCCCTGTGGGTCTTAATCCCACTGAGCCACCCTGTGGGGCACAGGCTGTCTGGGGTTCCAGTAAGATCTGAGTGAAAGGCCCATTTAAAATATACAGCCCTCCTCTCTCTGTGTCTCCTAACAGTGCTCTGCACAGGCAGCAGTTGAGAACAGCGAGCGGATCTTCACTGAGCTGATCCGCTCCATCGAAAGAAGGTGCTCTGAGGTGAAAGAGCTGATCAGAGATCAGGAAATGGTTGAAGTGAGTCGGGCTGAAGGACTCCTGGAGCGACTGGAGCAGGAGATTGCTGAGCTGAAGAAGAAAGATGGTGAGCTGGAGCAGCTTTCACACACGGAAGATCACATCAATTTCCTCCAGGTAAAATTTATATTATTTTATTTATCTTTGTTTATCCAGGAGAGTCCTATTGAGATTAATATCCATTTTGAGGGTATGTTTGGCAGGTGAAAATGCTGAGTGGTTAAGTACTTTGGAAAACAACTAGCCACAGAGGCTTGTGAGCCAAAAGGTTAATGTCAAGCCCTGTTTATAAGTAATTTCAACCGAAATTGGACCATGAATGGATCCATAAGGTATCCCATTGTAAACTAAATAGCTGGACTTCTGACCTTGAACAAATACACCTTGGGAACAGTTTTTTTTTTTTTTAAAGGCTCCCTGAGAGAGCGGCCTATTGGAGCTGCTCCTGACTCTTTATCTGAGTGGAATTTATAGTCCCACACTGTGGAAATGTTCACTTTCTGTCCCTAATCTTGTCCAGATTGACTGTCAGTGACCATTTCTGACAGTACTGACCTGAGAGTGACAGACTTTGTTGAGACACATCTCTCTTGGGTGTTGTGTCTGTATACAGTACATTTTGCCATTTTGCTCTTAATGCTGTGTGTCTTTTGTGTCACTAATGCATTGTTTTTGGTTGCTACTGTTCAACAAGTACCTCTGTCTGTCTGTCTGTCTGTCTCTCTCTCTCTCTCTCTCATTAGATCTCAAAGTCTCTCTATGTCCCTCCTGGACTTGGAGACTTGCCCAGCATCACTATCAGTCCACACATCTCCTTTGCGGCTGTGAGGAAACGTGTGTCTGAGCTGAAAGAGCGACTGGAGGACGTCTGCAAGGGTGAAATGTCTAAGATCTGCAAGGCAGGCAGAGCAGTGGGCATTTATGGCTGCTCTACTGAGACTGGAGAAGAGGAGGTCTGTCCCCTCTGCATGAAGCCCTGGCAGAACAAGCTGAGGCTGATGTGTACTCATGCCTTCTGTGAAGCCTGTCTGCGTGACTCTGTATCTAGAGTGGGTCGTCAGTGTCCAGTGTGTCTAACAGCACTCACAGTGGTGGGAGACCAGCCAGAGGGACAGATGAACGTGAAACATATGAAAGACTTCTTTGGAAAAGAATGTTTCTGTATTACCTACAATATTCCCAGTGGAATACAGACAGTAAGAAACTGAGGTTTATTCAAGAATTATTCATAATTCCCTACTCTTGGATTAATGTGATTTGGAAATATATATGATTTTGCAGAAACAACATGAATGCAATTCACTGCAAAGCTGTTTTGTCATTTTCCTTTAAAAAAACAACTTTTCATTGCTTTTTATTATTTCAGTAATAGAGTGCAGTGCCTCAACATACTGCTGTATTGTTTTAGAATACTGGCCTAAACTGTCTCAATATACAATAAAATATATACAAAAGCCTTAGAACTTCAGTGCGCTCCAACTAAACACATTACAATGAAAACAGTCATGCATGCTAATCACCTTTATAAATTTGCATTTAAAATAACACTATTTCATATCACCATATCACTATGTGTGCATTTCAAAGCAAGGGATTTTTTTAAACTATAAAAATGAGCCAGAAATCACTTTATTGGTACATGCACCACCCAAAGTGAACTGTTTTCCTTTTTTTTGTGACTGGCAAACAAGTGGAACTGAATTGAATTGGAAACTGAACATGCACACACTTGTAAATACATACATAAGATCATTCCCCTTTCCCTGTGTTATATTCTGTGTCCAGGAGGCTCATCCCAACCCAGGGAAGCCCTTTACTGGAATCCAAACACAGGCCTGGTTACCAGACGAGTCATGGTTCCAGGATGTCAAGGCTGTGCTGAAGCTGCTGGAAAGAGCCTTTGACCAGAAGTTGGTTTTTACTGTGGCTGCAACCGATGGAGCTGAAGACAGAGTCGTCTTCACTAACATCCCCCATGCAAGAAACTTGTAAGGCCTTTTAAAGTCATTTCCAACTTTTCCCATTTCCAGGATTTGGAGTATTTTAAATTTTTCAACGCAAATATGAATAATTATGTAATATGGCAAGGAAAAGATACAGTATATGTTGGTTCAGATGCAGGTATGGGATTTGTGATCATCTCCCAGAGACTAGCGGTATCAATGTGACTGTTGTTTCCTCAGCTTCCTGTGCTTCAACTTCAGCTGTTGAATCTTTATGTTTCTGTGTGTTTATTCACTGAGCTGCTATTGGTTGCCTTATACCAGAACATCCATTAACCAATAACGACATTTATACAAAAGCAGCATATTAATGCATAAATGTCAACATGGAAATGAGGATTTTCCCAGGATGCTTTGTACACTGCTAATGATATATAGTAGCAACAGAGCTCATAGAGGCATGTGAGTCTGCTGCAGAAGGTGACATCATCCCCTAGAGTTAGGATAAATGCATGATTGGTTTCCATGGTGATGGACCAGGGTCTTTAGCTTTGTCTGCAGTATAAACCTGACCTCTGCTGCAGTTGTGTAGTAACACAGGTGTGTCACAGCTACCAGAAAAGCTCTATTAATCATGAAGTATAAAAGCACATGAGTGGAAGCTGGAGTGTTTTCAGTGTCTTTGATTTACTTGACACATTTACAGTTACATGCCTGGTCATTTCAGCACCAAACCTGTGAGTTTCTCCATGACTCCTGCGTAGAGCTCAGTCCTGATGCTTCTTGATCAGTGTGTGTTTCTTTCTTCCACAGATATGAGTGTAGAGCTGATCGTTTTCTGTCCAATGTACAGGATGCACTCAACTTCAGAGGCATTCACTTATTGAAGGAATAGAGACATCAGACCCACCCACTCAGTACAGCACCACCAAATGGACGAGAAGAGAAACACTCAGAAAAACACCACATTTACAAAGAGACCAATATGGACAGACATTTAAAACCAAATATGAACCAGTCTGTTGCCTTTTGTCCTCTCTGGCTTTATGGAATTTTTTTTGTAAAATCACATGACTCTTATTTGTCCTATTTTTATCAAGTATGTTAAATATGTTATCCATCTAAGATATGTAAGATTCTACTATGGTCAGAATTATAGGTCCAACATTGTTTTGAAACTTATACATTTCAAAATGTATGAATATAGAAAAACTACATTTAGAACATATCTTCAACTCACCAGTGACCAATAGGTTGTAAAAAGTAGGAATAAAAAATGTTCAAAATCAAGCAAAAATAAAATTTTAAAATTTGTTACTGAAACTTTAATACTAACAGGCAAATTAATCATTACTTGTTAATTATTATTTAATATTGAGGGGCATTCCATGTCATTTCTCACAGAAAGTGAGTTTTAACACCCACAATCTCAGGTATTTCCTGTCATTAGGAACAGATAAAATAAGCATTCATGTAATATTATTTTGTAGTCATATAAATTGACCTGTGTGCTAATTGAGGCACTCAAATTGTGCTTTTTTTTTTTTTTTTTTTTGCATGGTTCACATAATATTCTGTAAATAAAGAACGCAACATTCAATTTGTACCAACATTTGTTTCCTGGTGATTATTAAGACGTGTGGAATCCAAACAAATGGTCGGAATCCACCCACAGACCCTCCAACCCCCACAGCAATAGTATATAACATCACTTCTCAGTGTTTGGTCAGTAACATGGAGCTATGGCTCGGAGTACGGCTTGTTCATAGTAATGCATTCTCAGTGAATATGTTGTTGGTTATTTTCCCCTGTACAGATTAATTAGGATTCTACTGAGCATGCTGGCCAGTGCACTTTCCCAGGACATCACACACTGTGCACGGTCACACACGCACACACACACACACACTCACACACACAGGCACACGTGTACACACACACACACACACGTGCGCGTGCACACGCACACTCACACACACAGGCACTCGTGTACACACGCACACACACACACACACACAATATATATATTATATATATATATATATATATATATATATAGCTATGCATCATACACATATATTGCCGAAGCTATTTTCTACATGCTCAATAGAAAAACGTAGCCTCTGGAACAGCTTGCCTGAGAAGCTGAGGGCATCCCAATCTGTAAACACCTTTAAAAGAAATCTTAAGACATGCCTTTTTAGCTTAGCATTCATTTTATTTTATTTTAATCTTTTAATTTAATTTTTTATTTTAAATCTTGTAGATTAAAATACAATTTTAATTTTATTTTAATCTACCCTCTATACTACCATTTTCTTATTTTCACTGTATTGTTGAATTTTCATTGTGTTGTTGTACTTTCATTTGTATTGTTGTATTTTTATTGTGTTATTAAGTAGCTTGTATTGCAATTTTGCACAAAAGGCGCTATATAAATAAAGTTTGATTGATTGATTGATTGATTGATTGGTTGATTGATTGATTGGTTGTACCCACAAATATTTGATCGTAAACTGCATGTAAAAATCGTTTCCAAGGACATTTCAGCATTCATAATTTTTTTCTTATCTGTAATTGTACATCGCTGTTTCCTTACGCAAATCACATGAACAGGATTGCACATAAAATTTACAAACAGCACAATGTCGGCACAAAGTCCACTTTCTGATCGTCTGCTCTGAGCCTGGCCTCAGTCCAACACCATGCCTCCTGCAGCAGTGGGTAGAACCAGGAAGTCACTCCCACATTCTCTGTCGAGCAGTTTCAGAGAAACGAAACTTAACTCTGTCTTTACCAGTGTGAGCGGTAAAATAGCAGCGGCCATTATTTGGGTGGGTCTGCCCAGAACCAGGAAATATCTCCTGCTCATTCTCATACAGATTCAGAGAAACTACACTGCATTCTGGACTACAACTAATCTCTCTCAATATGAGCAGTAAAATGGCACAGGCTGTAGGTCTTCTGGATCAGGAGCAGTTCAGCTGCACGATCTGTCTGGATCTGCTTAAGGATCCAGCGACTATTCCCTGTGGACATAATTACTGCATGGGCTGCATTAAGGGCTGCTGGGATCAGGATGATCATACTGGTGTCTACAGCTGTCCCCAGTGCAGAGAAACTTTCACCCCAAGGCCTGTTCTGAAGAAAAACACCTTGCTAGATGAAGTGGTGGAGAAACTGAAAAAGACAGGACTCCAAGCTGCTCCTCCTGCTCACTGTTATGCTGGATCTGGAGACGTGGTGTGTGATGTCTGCATTGAGAGAAAGCACAAAGCTGTCAAGTCCTGTCTGATGTGTCTGGCCTCTTACTGCGAAACTCACCTCCAGCTTCACTATGAATCTCCTGCTCTCAAGAAGCATAATTTAGTCAAAGCCACTGGAAATCTGCAGGAGAAGATTTGCTCTCATCATGACAAACTGCTGGAGATTTACTGTCGTACCGATCAGCAGTTTATCTGTTATCTGTGTACAATTGAAGATCACAAAGGCCATGAAACAGTCTCAGTTGCAACAGAAAGGACTGAGAAACAGGTAAGAACTAAAATGTGTTGCTAAGAAATGCTATTTTTTGTCTATAACATGAAGTAGGCTTGAAGTTTCAAATCCAGTGATGAAGCACATAAACCAAGGAATGAACTGAGCGGTTTTACTGAATTGACATATTAGTATTGACATATTAGTATTGTTGGAACAGCAGCCATGGCTTAGAGCATGCAGAGAGGAACATGTTCACCTTTCTCAGCTTTATTAAAGACGGTGGAATCGGTGGTCAGTGGCGTAGGTTTCGTTTGAACATTGGGGGGGGGGCACATTAAGCGGAGGATCTGGCGGTCCTCCCCCCCAGGAAATTTTGAGCGTCAAACATTTCATTTCCTGCCTTCTGGTGATTTTTTATGCACCGATTTGTGCCTTTTCTGCATCCATTTAAAAATCCTCTGCTTCTTTCATCTTTTTATTGGAGGGGGGGGGGACAAATGCACGTGTTCTAAATATTGAGGGGGACGTATCCCCTGCGTCCCCCCCGAGATCTGCGCCTATGTCGGCGGTGAAACGTATGACATCTGCAGCTCTTGGGAATGCTCCTCCTGCATCAGTACAGCTATGGACAAAATTTCAGCCTTCAAATCACTCCACCAATCTATTTAATCACCATGATAACAGCATGAAAAACAGAATAGGGATTTTTTTTTTTTTTTTTGGAAAGTCACACAAAAGCTAATACTGACAAAATAAATGTCACGCCCAGGGAGTGGAATGATTGTCGACGTAGGAGGTGATCATTGGTGGCTGTGTTCTGTGGGCGTAACCTACCTCGCATATTAGGTTTCAGCCAACTGTTGGCCACGAAGGTGAATGTGTCAGGAGTTCCCTTGGCGTATGTTCCAACTGTTTATCTTCTTACCTCCTTTCTTCTTATTATTGCCTCCTTACCTAGTATGGAAGGCCGAACGGGTGAAAGATATGAAATATGTGAAATTGACATGTCTAGAATCAATGTCACCTCATTCTATTCCATTATTTAATCTCCTTGCTTGCCCCGTCGGAGGACGCAAGGATGGAGGTATCGAGGAAATGCGTATAAGGCAATTGGAGCGTCCTTGCTCTTTCAAGCGTCAGTTTGAAGCCACGTCAATTACAGACATGGCAGATGGGGAGAGGTGGGTCCACAGGTCCACCGTTCCAAAAAAAATGCTTCCGCAAAGAATGCATTCGTGTTTCTTCCTCAATGATTCTTCGGGAGCCTCCCTGCTCCTAGCTCCTTAAAGGAACATTTAATGGGTTTGCCTGTCCTTAAAGATGGCACACCTTGATCGATTTCCATGTCAGTCAAGGGCCTCTGAGACAAAGGACAAATGAAATAAGCAATTAGAATGCATCCACATTGACAACACGTAAGTTCAGATGTAGATTTCATGTATTTTCGACCTGTTTGGCCTTCCATACTAGGAAAGGAAAGGAAGCAAGGAGGTAAGAAAATAAGTGGTTGGAATGCACACTTGGCCTGTCCTTATGATGCCATCCCTGAGCACATTGGTAAATAAATTTCCTCTTCTTGGACTGGATGTTGTCATCTCATTTTTGAAGTCCCTGGAGTTTGTTTCTGGGGTGTTTTCACCTCTTCAAAGAGGGAATATCTGATACATCTTCTAAAATAAGTACATGTTATGTGTCAGGTGATGTACTTTTTAAAATACAATTGGTCACTTAAACATAATATTAAAATTACCAATGAACAGAGATACGTTTGCTGTGTTGTCTACGGATAATGGGCAGTTGCAAGAGTTTTGACTGCAGAGCTGCTCGGTCACTCAAGCAGAAAAGGTTGCAAGCAGTTTTCAGTTTAATGATGTAGCTTTAGGAGCAATGGCTCCAAAGTTTGTTGCATGAATTGAAGCTAGTATAGAGAACTGTCCAATGGTTCAGCTTTGATCACTGAGGTCAGAGGTAGTTAGGCCTGACACTGTATTTTAATGAACTGGGACTCAATGACATACAGCATCTCATGAAAATGGGAATATGCCTTGTAAATTATCTAACAGTTTTTAAAAAAAGTTTAAAAAAATGCTTTGTCAATAATCTCTCTGAAGGATGACAGTAGTACATACTACATTTTTTTTATAACCTTTATTTAACCAGGTAAAAGTGATTGAGAACAAATTCTCATTTACAGCACTGACCTGGCCAAGAAAGCATGCGTCAATCAAAACATACAAACATTGCTTAAAAAAAACCAAGTTCATAACAGTACATTTACAGAGATAAAACAAAAAAAATAATTAAAAATAAATTAATTAATTAAAAAAATTAAATGACATAACATTCATGATTCAGTGGAACGTCTGTCCACAGAAGCAGCTGGGGGCGACACAGAGTAAATTCCAGCAGAGAATCCAGGAGAGAGAGAACGAGCTGAGGGATCTGAGAAGGGCTGTGCAGTCACTCAAGGTGGGTACTGACCAGAAGAGAAGACAACAGCTGGCTGCTGGAAGAGCCATTTAAGGGCTCAGTCAGAGCTCTCCTCCAGTCAGCCAGAGGGGAGCCCAGTGTTGGGCCACTTTCCAGCCCTGTGGGGCTCAATCCCACTGATCCACCCTGTCGGGCACAGGCCCATTTAAAATATACAGCCCTCCTCTCTCTGTGTCTCCTAACAGCGCTCTGCACAGGCAGCAGTGGAGGACAGTGAGCGGATCTTCACTGAGCTGATCCGCTCCATTGAAAGAAGGTGCTCTGAGGTGAAAGAGCTGATCAGAGATCAGGAAATGGCTGAAGTGAGTCGGGCTGAAGGACTCCTGGAGCGACTGGAGCAGGAGATTGTTGAGCTGAAGAAGAAAGATGGTGAGCTGGAGCAGCTTTCACACACGGAAGATCACATCCATTTCCTCCAGGTAAAATTTATATTTTTGTATTTATCTTTGTTTATCCAGGAGAGTCCTATTGAGATTAATATCCATTTTGAGGGTATGTTTGGCAGGTGAAAATGCTGAGTGGTTAAGTACTTTGGAAAACAACTAGCCACAGAGGCTTGTGAGCCAAAAGGTTAATGTCAAGCCCTGTTTATAAGTAATTTCAACTGAAATTGGACCATGAATGGATCCTTAAGGTATCCCATTGTGAACTAAATAGCTAGACTTCTGACCTTGAACAAATACACCTTGGGTACAGTTTTTTTTTTTTTTAAAGGCTCCCTGAGAGATCGGCCTATTGGAGCTGCTCCTGACTCTTTATCTGACTGGAATTTACAGACCCACACTGTGGAAATGTTCACTTATCCCTAATCTTGTCCAGATGGACTGTCAGTGACCATTTCTGACAGTACTGACCTGAGAGTGACAGACTCTGTTGAGACACATCTCTCTTGGGTGTTGTGTCTGTATACAGTACATTTTACCATTTTGCTCTTAATGCTGTGTGTCTTTTGTGTCACTAATGCATTGTTTTTGGTTGCTGCTGTTCAACAAGTACCTCTGTCTGTCTGTCTGTCTGTCTGTCCATCTCTCTCTCTCTCTCTCTCTCTCTCTCATTAGATCTCAAAGTCTCTGTATGTCCCTCCTGGACCTGGAGACTTGCCCAGCATCACTGTCAGTCCACACATCTCCTTTGAGGCTGTGAGGAAACGTGTCTCTGAGCTGAAAGAGCGACTGGAGGACGTCTGCAAGAATGAAATGTCTAAGATCTGCAAGGCATGCAGAGCAATGGGCATTTATGGCTGCTCTACTGAGACCAAAGAGCCTTCAGAAGCCAGAGGCAGAGCAGCTGAAGTGGAGACCTGTCCCCTCTGCATGAAGCCCTTGCAGAACAAGCTGAGGCTGATATGTACTCATGCCTTCTGTGAAGCCTGTCTGCGTAGCACTATATCTCTTGTGGGTCGTCAGTGTCCAGTGTGTCTAACAGCACTCACAGTGGTGGGAGACCAGCCAGAGGGACAGATGACCATGAAACATATGAAAGACTTCTTTGGAAAAGAATGTATCTGTATTACCTACAATATTCCCAGTGGAATACAGACGGTAAGAAACTGATGTTTATTCAAGAATTCTTCATAATTCTGTACTCTTGGATTCATGTGATTTGGAAATATATATTATTTTGCAAAAACAACATCAATGCAATTCACTGCGAAGCTGTTTCGGCATTTTCTTAAAAAAAAACAAAAAACTTTTCATTGTTTTTTACTATTTAAGTAATAGAGTGCAGTGCCTCAACATACTGCTGCTTTGTTTTAGAATACTGACCTAAAGTGTCTCAATATACAATAAAATATACACAAAAGCCAACTAAACACATTACAAAGAAAACAGTCATGCATGCTAATCACCTTTAGAAATTTGCATTTAAAATAACACTATTTCATATCACCATATCACCGTGTGCATTTCAAAGCAAGGAATTCTTTTTAACTATAAAAATGAGCCAGAAATCACTTTATTGGTACATGCACCACCCAAAGTGAACTGTTTTCCTTTGAGTCTTTCTTTGCGTCTGTCTATGAAAACTGGCAAACAAGTTGAACTGAATTGAATTGGAAACTGAACATGCACACACTTGTACATAATACATACATAAGATCATTCCCCTTTCCCCTGTGCTATATTCTGTGTCCAGGAGGCCCATCCCAACCCAGGGAAGCCCTTTACTGGAATCCAAACACAGGCCTGGTTACCAGGAGAGTTATGGGGCCTGTTTGGCAAGGATGTGCTGAAGCTGCTGGAAAGAGCCTTTGACCAGAAGTTGGTTTTTACTGTGGATGTAACCGATGGAGCTGAAGACAGAGTCGTCTTCACTAACATCCCCCGTGCAAGATACTTGTAAGGCCTTTTAAAGTCATTTCCAACTTCTCCCATTTCCAGCATTTGGAGTATTTTAAATTTTTCGACGCAAATATGAATAATTATGTAATATGGCAAGGAAAAGATACAGTATATGTTGGTTCAGATGCAGGTATGAGATTTGTGATCATCTCCCAGAGACTAGCGGTATCAATGTGACTGTTGTTTCCTCAGCTTCCTGTGCTTCAACTTCAGCTGTTGAATCTTTATGTTTCTGTGTGTTTATTCACTGAGCTGCTATTGGTTGCCTTATACCAGAACATCCATTAACCAATAACAACATTTATACAAAAGCAGCATATTAATGCATAAATGTCAACATGGAAATGAGGATTTTCCTAGGATGCTTTGTACACTGCTAATGATATATAGTAGCAACAGAGCTCATAGAGGCACGTGAGTCTGCTGCAGAAGGTGACATCATCCCATAGAGTCAGGAAAAGTGCATGATTGGTTTCCATGGTGATGGACCAGGGTCTTTAGCTCTGTCTGCAGTATAAACCTGACCTCTGCAGCAGTTGTGTAGTAACACAGGTGTGTCACAGCTACCAGAAAAGCTCTATTAATCATGAAGTATAAAAGCACATGAGTGGAAGCTGGGGTGTGTTCAGTGTCTTTGCTTCTCTTGACTCATTTACAGTGACATGCCTGCACATTCCAGCACCAAACCTGTGAGTTTCTCCATGACTCCTGTGTAGAGCTCAGTCCTGATGCTCCTTGTGCGTGTTTCTTTGTTCCACAGGAATGAGTGCAGCGATTGTAATTTTCTGGGCACAGTAAAGGCGGCACTCAACTTCAGAGGCATTGAATGATTGGATGAATAGAGACATCAGACCCACCCACTCAGTACAGCACCACCAAATGGACGAGAAGAGAAACACTCAGAAAAACACCACATTTACAAAGAGACCAATATGGACAGACATTTAAAACCAAATATGAGCCAGTCTGTTGCCTTTTGTCCTCTCTGGCTTTACAGAATTTTTTTTGTAAAATCACATGACTCTTATTTGTCCTATTTTTATCAAGTATGTTAAATATGTTATCCATGTAAGATATGTAAGATTCTAGTATGGTCAGACCATCCAACATTGTTTTGGAACTTATACATTTCAAAACGTATGAATATAGAAAAACTACATTTAGAACATATCTTCAACATACCAGTGACCAATAGGTTGTAAAAAGTAGGAATAAAAAATGTTCAAAATCAAGCAAAAATAAAATTTAAAAATCTGTTACTGAAACTTTAATACTAACAGGCAAATTAATCATTACTTGTTAATTATTATTTAATATTGAGGGGCATTCCATGTCATTTATCACAGAAAGTGAGTTTTAACACCCACAATCTCAGGTATTTCCTGTCATTAGGAACAGATAAAATAAGCATTCATGTAACATTATTTTGTAGTCATATAAATTGACTTGTGTGCTAATTGAGGCACTCAAATTGGGTTTTTTTTTTTTTTTTTTTTTTTGCATGGTTCACATAATATTCTGTAAATAAAGAACGCAACATTCAATTTGTACCAACATTTATTTCCTGGTGATTATTAAGACGTGTGGAATCCAAACAAATGGTCAGAATCCACCCAAAGACCCTCCAACCCCCACAGCAATAGTATATAACATCACTTCTCAGTGTTTGGTCAGTAACATGGAGCTATGGCTCGGAGTACGGCTTGTTCATAGTAATGCATTCTCAGTGAATATGTTGTTGGTTATTTTCCCCTGTACAGATTAATTAGGATTCTACTGAGCATGCTGGTCAGTGCACTTTCCTAGGACATCACACACTGTGCACGGTCACACATGCACACACACACACACTCACACACACACGTGCGCGCACACACACACACTGACACAAACACTCACTCACACAGGCACACGTGTACACACACACACACACACACACACACAATATATATATATATATATATAGCTATGCATCATACACACATATTGCCTAAGCTATTTTCTACATGCTCAATAGAAAAACGTAGCCTCTGGAACAACTTGCCTGAGAAGCTGAGGGCATCCCAATCTGTAAACACCTTTAAAAGAAATCTTAAGACATGCCTTTTTAGCTTAGCATTCATTTTATTTTATTTTAATCTTTTAATTTAATTTTTTATTTTAAATCTTGTAGATTAAAATACAATTTTAATTTTATTTTAATCTACCCTCTATATTACCATTTTCTTATTTTCACTGTATTGTTCAATTTTCATTGTGTTGTTGTATTTTCATTTGTATTGATGTATTTTTATTGTGTTATTAAGCACCTTGTATTGCAATTTTGCACAAAAGGCGCTATATAAATAAAGTTTGATTGATTGATTGATTGATTGTACCCACAAATATTTGATCGTAAACTGCGTGTAAAAATTGTTTCCAAGTGTCATGGTTCTGTGTTTTCCTGTCTGTGTTTCCCTTGTTGGGCCGCCAGATGGCGGCACTTCTGTTTTCTGTCCTGCTCCCCCCTGATAATTGTATGATTGTTTTCAATTGTCTAATTATGGTTTGCTGGTTGTCTCGTTTTACCTTCCCTCTCTGTGGCCTGATTGTTCATGGTGCCCTCCTGTGTCTTGTCAGTGTCTGTTCTATTTATGTTTCCCTTCTCCTGGACTCAGGTGCTGGGTCCTTGTTGGTTTGTTGTTGGTTGCATGTCTTTGTTCATGTTCCTGCCAGTGTGTACCTGCCATGTTCTGGTTCCACGCGCTCTTGGATTTTGGATTTTCTGTGTTTTGCATGTTGAAGTTTTCCTTTGTGTGAAGAGTTGCCCTGCGAGGCCTTCTGTTCCCTTGTGTTCCCTTTTTATTTAGTAAAGTCTTTTGTTCCTACCCTTTTTGGAGTTGTGTTTTTCCCTCCTCTGCATTTGGGTCCTAACCCTCCACTGCACTCTGACACCAAGGACATTTCAGCATTCGTAATTTTTTTTCTTATCTGAAGAAGAGAAACACTCAGAAAAACACCACATTTACAAAGAGACCAATATGGACAAACATTTAAAACCAAATATGAACCAGTCTGTTGCCTTTTGTCCTCTCTGGCTTCATGGATTTTTTTTGTAAAATCACATGACTCTTATTTGTCCTATTTTTATCAAGTAGGTTAAATATGTTATCCATGTAAGATATATAAGATTCTAGTAAGGTCAGAATTATAGGTCCAACATTGTTTTGAAACTTATACATTTCAAAATGTATGAATTTAGAAAAACTACATTTAGAACATATCTTCAACACCAGTGACCAATATGTTGTAAAAAGTAGGAATAAAAAATGTTCAAAATCAAGCAAAAATAAATTTAAAAAATCGGTTACTGAAACTTCAATACCAACAGGAAAATTAAAGTCCACTTTCTGATCGTCTGCTCTGAGTCTGGCCTCAGTCCAACGCCACACCTCCTGCAGCTGTGGGTAGAACCAGGAAGTCACTCCCACATTCTCTGTCGAGCAGTTTCACAGAAACGAAACTTAACTCTGTCTTTATCAGTGTGAGCGGTAAAATAGCAGCGGCCATTATATGGGTGGGTCTACCCAGAACCAGGAAATATCTCCTGCTCATTCTCATACAGATTCAGAGAAACTACACTGCATTCTGGACTAAAACTAATCTCTCTCAATATGAGCAGTAAAATGGCACAGGCTGTAGGTCTTCTGGATCAGGACCAGTTCAGCTGCACAATCTGTCTGGATCTGCTTAAGGATCCAGCAACTATTCCCTGTGGACATAATTACTGTATGAGCTGTATTAAGGGCTGCTGGGATCAGGATGATCATACTGGTGTCTACAGCTGTCCCCAGTGCAGAGAAACTTTCACCCCAAGGCCTGTCCTGAAGAAAAACACCTTGCTGGATGAAGTGGTGGAGAAACTGAAAAAGACAGGACTCCAAGCTGCTCCTCCTGCTCACTGTTATGCTGGATCTGGAGACGTGGCGTGTGATGTCTGCATTGAGAGAAAGCACAAAGCTGTCAAGTCCTGTCTGATTTGTCTGGCCTCTTACTGCGAAACTCACCTCCAGCCTCACTATGAATCTCCTGCTCTCAAGAAGCATAATTTAGTCAAAGCCACTGGAAATCTGCAGGAGAAGATTTGCTCTCATCATGACAAACTGCTGGAGATTTACTGTCGCAGCGATCAGCAGTTTATCTGTTGTATGTGTACAATTGAAGATCACAGAGGCCATGAAACAGTCTCAGTTGCAACAGAAAGGACTGAGAAACAGGTAAGAACTAAAATGTGTTGCTAAGAAATGTTATTTTTTGTCTATAACATAAAGTAGGCTTGCAGTTTCAAATCCAGTGATAAGGCAAATAAACCAAGAAATGAACTGAGCTGTTTTACTGAATCGACATATTAGTATTGTTAGAACAGCAGAGCATGCAGAGATGAACATGTTCACCTTTCTCAGCTTTATTAAAGACAGTGGAATCGGTGGTCAGTGGCGTAGGTTTCGTTTGAACATTGGGGGGGGGGGGGGCACATTAAGCGGAGGATCTGGCGGTCCTCCCCCCCAGGAAATTTTGAGCATCAAACACTTCATTTCCTGCATTCTGGTGATTTTTTATGCACCGATTTGTGCCTTTTCTGCATCCATTTAAAAATCCTCTGCTTCTTTCATGTTTTTATTGGGGGGGGGGGGGGGGGGGGACAAATGCACGTGTTCTAAATATTGAGGGGGACGTATCCCCTGCGTCCCCCCCGAGATCTACGCCTATGTCGGCGGTGAAATGTATGACATCTGCAGCTTGTGGGAATGCTCTTTCTGCATCAGTACAGCTATGGACAAAATTTCAGCCTTCAAATCACTCCACCAATCTATTTAATCACCGTGATAACAGCATGAAAAATAGAATAGGGATTTTTTTTTTTTTTTTGGAAAGTCACACAAAAGCTTATACTGACAAAATAAATGTCACGCCCAGGGAGTGGAATGATTGTCGACGTAGGTGGTGATCATTGGTGTCTGTGTTCTGTGGGCATAACCTACCTCGCATATTAGGTTTCAGCCAACTGTTGGCCGTGAAGGTGATTGTGTCAGGAGTTCCCTTGGCGTACGTTCCAACTGTTTATTTTCTTACCTTCTTTCTTCTTATCATTGCCTCCTTACCTAGTATGGAAGGCCGAACGGGTGAAAGATACGTGAAATTGACATGTCTAGAATCAATGTCACCTCATTCTATTCCATTATTTAATCTCCTTGCTCGCCCCGTTGGAGGACGCAAGGACGGCGGTTTCGAGGAAATGCGTATAAGGCAATTGGAACGTCCTTGCTCTTTCAAGCGTCAGTTTGAAGCCACGTCTGTAATTGACGTGGCTTCAAACTGACGCTTGAAAGAGCAGATGGGGAGAGGTGGGTCCACAGGTCCACTGTTCCAAAAAAAATGCTTCCGCAAAGAATGCATTCGTGTTTCTTCCTCAATGATTCTTCGGGAGCCTCCTTGCTCCTAGCTCCTTAAAGGAACATGTAATGGGTTTGCCTGTCCTTAAAGATGGCGCACCTCGATCGATTTCCATGTCAGTTAAGGGCCTCTGAGACAAAGGACAAAGGAAATAAGCAATTAGAATGCATCCACATTGACAACGCGTGAATTCAGATGTAGATTTAATGTATTTTCAACCTGTTTGGCCTTCCATTCTAAAAAAGGAAAGGGAGCAAGGAGGTAAGAAAATAAGTGGTTGGAATGCACACTTGGCCTGTCCTTACGATGCCATCCCTGAGCACATTGGTAAATAAATTTCCTCTTCTTGGACTGGATGTTGTCATCTCATTTTTGAAGTGCCTGGCGTTTGTTCCTGGGGTATTTTCACCTCTTCAAAGAGGGAATATCTGATACATCTTGTAAAATAAGTACACGTTACATGTGTCAGGTGATGTACTTTTAAAAATACAATTGGTCACTTAAACATAATATTGAAATTACCAATGAACAGAGATACGTTTGCTGTGTTGTCTACGGATAATGGGCAGTTGCAACAGTCTTGACTGCAGAGCTGCTCGGTCACTCAAACAGAAAAGGTTGCAAGCAGTTTTCAGTTTAATGATGTAGCTTTAGGAGCAATGGCTCCAAAGTTTGTTGCATGAATTGAAGCCAATGTAGAGAACTGGCCACTGGTTCAGCTTTGATCACTGAGGTCAGAGATAGTTAGGCCTGACACTGTATTTTAATGAATTGGGACTCAATGACACACAACATCTCATGAAAATGTGAATATGCCTTGTAAATTATTTGACAGTTTAAAAAAAAAAAAGAAAATGGAAAAATACTTTGTCTGAAATCTCTCTGAATGATTACAGTAGTGCATAGTACAATCATGATTCAGTGGAACGATTGATGTCTGTCCACAGAAGCAGCTGGGGGCAACACAGAGTAAATTCCAGCAGAGAATCCAGGAGAGAGAGAAGGAGCTGAGGGATCTGAGAAGGGCTGTGCAGTCACTCAAGGTGGGTACTGACCAGAGGAGAAGACAGCAGCTGGCTGCTGGAAGAGCCATTTAAGGGCTCAGGCAGGCTTCTCCAGTCAGCCAGACAGGAGCCCAGTGTTGGGCTACTTTCCAGCCCTGTGGGTCTTAATCCCACTGAGCCACCCTGTGGGGCACAGGCTGTCTGGGGTCCCAGTAAGAGCTGAGTGAAAGACCCATTTAAAATATACAGCCCTCCTCTCTCTGTGTCTCCTAACAGCGCTCTGCACAGGCAGCAGTTGAGGACAGCGAGCGGATCTTCACTGAGCTGATCCGCTCCATTGAAAGAAGGTGCTCTGAGGTGAAAGAGCTGATCAGAGATCAGGAAATGGCTGAAGTGAGTCGGGCTGAAGGACTCCTGGAGCGACTGGAGCAGGTGATTGCTGAGCTGAAGAAGAAAGATGGTGAGCTGGAACAGCTTTCACACACGGAAGATCACATCCATTTCCTCCAGGTAAAAGTTATATGTTTTTATTTATCTTTATTTTATCCAGGAGAGTGCTATTGAGATTAATATTCATTTTGAGGGTATGTTTGGCAGGTGAAAATGCTGAGTGGTTAAATACTTTGGAAAACCACTAGCTACAGAGGCTTGTGAGCCAAAAGGTTAATGTCAAGCCCTGTTTATAAGTAATTTCAACTGAAATTGAACCATGAATGGATCCTTAAGGTATCCCATTGTGAACTAAATAGCTAGACTTCTGACCTTGAACAAATACACCTTGGGAACAGTTATTTTTTTTTTTTTTTAAAGGCTCCCTGAGAGAGCGGCCTATTGGAGCTGCTCCTGACTCTTTATCTGACTGGAATTTACAGACCCACACCGTGTAAATGTTCACTTTCTGTCCCTAATCTTGTCCAGATGGACTGTCAGTGACTATTTCTGACAGTACTGACCTGAGAGTGACAGACTCTGTTGAGACACATCTCTCTTGGGTGTTGTGTCTGTATACAGTACATTTTGCCATTTTTCTCTTAATGCTGTGTGTTTTTTGTGTCACTAATGCATTGTTTTTGGTTGCTGCTGTTCAACAAGTACCTCTGTCTGTCCCTCTCTCTCTCTCTCTCTCATTAGATCTCAAAGTCTCTCTATGTCCCTCCTGGACCTGGAGACTTGCCCAGCATCACTGTCAGTCCACACATCTCCTTTGAGGCTGTGAGGAAACATGTCTCTGAGCTGAAAGAGCGACTGGAGGACATCTGCAAGGAAGAAATGTCTAAGATCTCCAAGGCAGGCAGAGCAGTGTGTATTTATGGCTGCTCTACTGAGACCGGGGAGCCTTCAGAAGCCAGAGCCTCAGCAGCTGAAGTGGAGACCTGTCCCCTCTGCATGAAGCCCTGGCAGAACAAGCTGAGGCTGATATGTACTCATGCCTTCTGTGAAGCCTGTCTTCGTGACTCTGTATCTAGAGTGGGTCTCCAGTGTCCAGTGTGTCTAAAAGCACTCACAGTGGTGGGAGACCAGCCAGAGGGACAGATGACCGTGAAACATATGCAAGACTTCTTTGGAAACAAATGTTTCTGCATTACCTACAATATTCCCAGTGGAATACAGACAGTAAGAAACTGAGGTTTATTCAAGTATTCATAATTCTCTACTCTTGGATTCATGTGATTTGGAAATATATATGATTTTTCAGAAACAACATGAATGCAATTCACTGCAAAGCTGTTTCGTCATTTTCCTTAAAAAAAAAAACTTTTCATTGCTTTTACTATTTCAGTAATAGAGTGCAGTGCCTCAACATACTGCTGTTTTGTTTTAGAATACTGGCCTAAACTGTCTCAATACACAATAAAATATACACTAAGGCTTTAGAACTTCAGTGCGCCCCAACTAAACACATTACAATGAAAACAGTCATGCATGCTAATCACCTTTATAAATTTGCATTTAAAATACCACTATTTCATATCACCATGCGTGCATTTCAAAGCAAGGGATTTTTGTTAAATATAAAAATGAGCCAGAAATCACTTTATTGGTACATGCACCACCCAAAGTGAACTGTTTTCCTTTGAGTCTTTCTTTGTGACTGTCTATGAAAACTGGCAAACAAGTGGAACTGAATTGAACTGGAAACTGAACATGCACACACTTGTACATAATACATACATAAGATCATTCCCCTTTTCCCTGTGTTATATTCTGTGTCCAGGAGGGCCATCCCAACCCAGGGAAGCCCTTTACTGGAATCCAAACACAGGCCTGGTTACCAGACCACCCAAACGGCCCGGACAAGGATGTGCTGAAGCTGCTAGAAAGAGCCTTTGACCAGAAGCTGGTTTTTACTGTGGCTGCAACCAATGGAGCTGAAGACGAAGTCATCTTCACTAACATCCCCCATGCAAGAAACTTGTAAGGCCTTTTAAAGTCATTTCCAACTTTTCCCATTTCCAGGATTTGTATTTTAAATTTTTCAACGCAAATATGAATAATTATGTAATATGGCAAGGAAAAGATACAGTATATGTTGGTTCAGATGCAGGTATGGGATTTGTGATCATCTCCCAGAGACAAGCGGTATCAATGTGACTGTTGTTTCCTCAGCTTCCTGTGCTTCAACTTCAGTTGTTGAATCTTTATGTTTCTGTGTGTTTATTCACTGAGCTGCTATTGGTTGCCTTATACCAGAACATCCATTAACCAATAACGACATTTATACAAAAGCAGCATATTAATGCATAAATTTCAACATGGAAATGAGGATTTTCCCAGGATGCTTTGTACACTGCTAATGATATATAGTAGCAACAGAGCTCATAGAGGCACGTGAGTCTGCTGCAGAAGGTGACATCATCCCCTAGAGTCAGGAGAAGTGCATGATTGGTTTCCATGGTGATGGACCAGGGTCTTTAGCTCTGTCTGCAGTATAAATCTGACCTCTGCTGCAGTTGTGTAGTAACACAGGTGTGTCACAGCTACCAGAAAAGCTCTATTAATCATGAACTATAAAAGCACACGAGTGGAAGCTGGGGTGTGTTCAGTGTCTTTGCTTCTCTTGACTCATTTACAGTGACATGCCTGCACATTCCAGCTCCAAACCTGTGAGTTTCTCCATGACTCCTGCGTAGAGCTCAGTCCTGATGCTCCTTGTGCATGTTTCTTTGCTCCACAGGTATGAGTGCAGTGATTATAATTTTCTGGGCAAAGTAAAGAGGGCACTCTACTACAGAGGCATTCGCTGATTGGATGAATAGAGACATCAGACATCACTCAGTACAGCACCACCAAATGGACAAGAAGGGAAACACTTATTACAACACCACATTTACAAAGAGACCAATATGGACAGATATTTAAAACCAAATATGAACCAATCTGTTGCCTTTTGTCCTCTCTGGCTTCATGGAATTTTTTTGTAAAATCACATGACTCTTATTTGTCCTATCTTTATCAAGTATGTTAAATATGTTATCCATCTAAGATATATAAGATTCTACTATGGTCAGAATTATAGGTCCAACATTGTTTTGAAACTTATACATTTCAAAACGTATGAATATAGAAAAACTACATTTAGAACATATCTTCAACACACCAGTGACCAATAGGTTGTAAAAAGTAGGAATAAAAAATCAAGCAAAAATAAATGTAAAAAATCTGTTACTGAAACTTTAATACTAACAGGCAAATTAATCATTACTTGTTAATTATTAGTTAATATGCAGGGGCATTCCATGTCATTTCTCACAGAAAGTGAGTTTTAACACCCACAATCTCAGGTATTTCCTGTCATTAGAAACAGATAAAATAAGCATTCATGTAACATTATTTTGTAGTCATATAAATTGACCTGTGTGCTAATTGAGGCACTCAAATTGGGCTTTTTTTTTTTTTTTTTGCATGGTTCACATAATATTCTGTAAATAAAGAACGCAACATTCAATTTGTACCAACATTTGTTTCCTGGTGAATTATTAAGACGTGTGGAATCCAAACAAATGGTTAGAATCCACCCACAGACTCCCCAAACCCCACGGCAATAGTATATAACATCACTTCTCAGTATCATGGAGCTATGGCTCGGAGTACGGCTTGTTCATAGTAATGCATTCTCAGTGAATATGTTGTTGGTTATTTTCCCCTGTACAGATTAATTAGGATTCTACTGAGCATGCTGGTCACTGCACTTTCCCAGAACATCACACACTGTGCACGGTCACACATGCACACACACACACACTCACACACACACGTGCGCGCACACACACACACTGACACAAACACTCACTCACACAGGCACACGTGTACACACACACACGTGCGCGTGCACACGCACACTCACACACACAGGCACTCGTGTACACACACGCACACACACACACACACACACACACACACACACACACAATATATATATATATATATATATATATAGCTATGCATCATACACACATATTGCCTAAGCTATTTTCTACATGCTCAATAGAAAAACGTAGCCTCTTGAACAGCTTGCCTGAGAAGCTGAGGGCATCCCAATCTGTAAACACCTTTAAAAGAAATCTTAAGACATGCCTTTTTAGCTTAGCATTCATTTTATTTTATTTTAATCTTTTAATTTAATTTTTTAATTTAAATCTTGTAGATTAAAATACAATTTTAATTTTATTTTAATCTACCCTCTATACTACCATTTTCATTTGTATTGTTGTATTTTTATTGTGTTATTAAGCACCTTGTATTGCAATTTTGCACAAAAGGCATTATATAAATAAAGTTTGATTGATTAATTGATTGATTGATTGATTGTACCCACAAATATTTGATCGTACACTGCATGTAAAAATCGTTTCCAAGGACATTTCAGCATTCATAATTTTTTTCTTATCTGTAATTGTACATGGCTGTTTCCTTACGCAAATCACATGAACAGGATTGCACATAAAATTTACAAACAGCACAAAGTCGGCACAAAGTCCATTTTCTGATCGTCTGTTCTGAGCCTGGCCTCAGTCCAACACCACACCTCCTGCAGCTGTGGGTAGAACCAGGAAGTCACTCCCACGTTCTTTTATTATTTAAAATAAATGCGAAGAGCCTTTGACCAGAAGCTGGTTTTTACTGTGGTTGCAACCGATGAAGAGGAAGACAGGGTCGTCTTCAATGACATCCCCAATGCAGAGGGCTGGTATGTTTTTTTTTTTTTGTGTTATTCCCAAATTGCCTCCCAAGTCGCAGGATTTTGCGTATGTGTGCATGTGTCGCAAATATGAATCACTGGATATGTGATCACCTCACAGTGCCCAGCAGTGTCAATGTGACTGTTGTTTCCTCATGTCTGTGCTTCAGCTTCAGCTGTTGAATCCTTATGCTTCTGTGTCTTTATTCACTGAGCTGTTATTGGCTGCTTTATACAAGAACAGATTAAATAGTCTTGTGCTACACTAGTTTAAATAGTCTTGTGTCAGTCTCGTGCTGCCCTAAGTATATACCCTGCAGAACCTAAAACCCACTCTTACCTACTGTATGTCATTGGTTCCTACGTGAACCATGACCACTGGATCCTTCCCCACTCTGGCCAGGAGCTTGTCCGCGTGCTCCAGGAGGTCCCCTGCCTGGGCACCAGGCAGGCAACACACCATACGAGATACCTGGTCATGCAAACAGACTATTCTGTCTCCACCTCTGATAACGGAGTCCCCCATTATCACTAAATGCGTTGTCCTGTAGGATGTGGCCCATCCTCCCACTCTCTGGGTCAAGGGTCAGGTCCAGTTTGTGCAAGGGCTAGAATCCGTTGGGCACCATGGTCTCTGGAGATGCTGTCCCTGTGTGGTATGCACACCCTTTTATGCATCCCCTAGAGTCAGGAGAAGAGTTTAATTGGTTTCCATGGTGAGGGACCAGGGTCTTTAGCCCTGTCTGCAGTATAAACCAGGTGTGTCACTGCTACCAGAAAAGCTCTATTAATCATGAAGTATAAATGCACGAGTGACAGCTAGAGTGTTCAGTGTTTGTTTCTTTCTTCCACAGGTTTGAATGCGGACAGCCTGGCTTCTTACAAAAAGTGAAGGCAGCACTCAGAGCCAAAGGCATTCAATGATTGGATGAACAGAGACGTCAGATCCTCAGTACAGCACCACCAAATGTACCAGAAGAGAAACACCCAGAAACACACCTCATTGCATGGATACCAAGATGGGCACAAGACAGACAGACATTAGACACCAAGTTGTTGACCTTTGCCCTCTGTGATGTCAGGGAGCAGAATCATGACTGAAGATAATCAGAGGGATGCATTCCATTACTTTTCCATTACTCCTCACCTCCTTTCCTCCCCTCCCCCGCTACCACTCGTCTCCTACCCGGAAGTATGTGGAGGAAAGGAGGGGAGGAGGGGAGGGGAGGAAAGGAGGGCAGGAGGGGAGTGGAAGAAAGGAGGGGAGGAGGGGAGTGGAAGAAAGGAGGGGAAAGGAAGAAAGGAGGGGAGGAGGGGAGGGGAGTGGAAGAAAGAAGAGAACGAGGAGGCCTGAAGAAAATTGGGACGGCCTATCAGCTTTATCTCCGTCATTAAAGTCAGTGTTGACTCCTGATGAAGCAGCGCTGTCATGACTTTGACTGATGTTGAGCCAATCGCAGATCTTACACATAGTCAGCCTATGTAAAGCTGCAAGTAGCTTGTGGGTTTCGTGTACAAGCCGTCGCATGCAGCCACAGTAGGCTATGCAAACATGAACCTGACACTGCGGTTCACGTTAAGACAGCAGCGTTTGATCAAAGAAAAACATTACTAGGTTTTTATGTTTTTTTAAATATGATTTTATGGGGGTTTTTTTTTCATATGGCTATACCAGAAGACTCTTTACTGTAATACCCGATGTCTGAACACGCAGAGCATGAATTTACTGAATTTCATGTTCCGTAGCTTTGAGAGCATTCTATTGCCGGTTTGTTGCATCTCACGTAGCCAATGCTAATTCAGAAACATTTTTCCGTAGATTAGTGAAATGAATTTTTTTGCTTCATATTAACTGAGTTATTGTTTCCCAATGTTCGTATTATGGCAGTGTTCACACTGCAGAACAATTATTTCCCACTGTAACATCTGCTGGTAATAAATATGTCCTTTGAAAATGGTTTGTCGCATAAATGAATGAATTCATTCATGCATATTCACATACTGTAATAATGGTAGGTGCCCCTTGCTTTTGTTATCTGTTATAGGCCTTCAGGTAGGGTGTTATGTGCGATAATAACCTAGTGAAGCACACACAATTCTGGCTAAATATGTTGCAAAATTTGGAGAAATTCATGGTAAGCTCTCCGCTGCCCCTGCTTTCCAAAGTTCGGAAAGGATCAGATTCTGCGGGACGGTCTTTCAATCTCTGTGGGCGTGAGCACGATGACGTCACAGAAATAGGATACACCGATGCATCCTTCGCCGGGGGGACTCGAGGAGCCGAGTTTGAAGCCTCTTCGCACGTCTCCTCCGATATTGGGACGTCGGAGGGAGTGAGCACACAAAGGTCAGTTTCTGCAGCATGGAGGAGATGAGGTGGTAGTGGAGGAAAGGAGGACACATTTTTCGAGAATTGGGCCGCACCCCTGGTCACTGCCTTGGAAATGAATGTGAGTTAAGTCTACTCAAGTCTGACGGTTATGATTCTGCTGACTCTGTGATAGACTCTGCTCTGAGCTCCTCAGTAATGCCTGGCGCTGGGCAGAAGTTCACTTTGACATTAAATATTATCTCTTCCCTGTAATTTATGCTCATTAGATAGTGTTTGTGATACACAGGGAGAAATATTACTTTAAACTCTTGTGTAAATATCAGCGCTATATAGAGTCACGCTCTCAGTTGGTCGACCTTACAACCAGATATTAAGTATCCACAAACATAGGCTAAATTCAGGTTTATTAAATTTCATTAATATGTTTTCATATGGCAGTATAAAAACAGTGAGAAAGCACCTGATTGGCTAAGCTGGATGACGGTGCTCACGATAAGTACAGCTGGGCTCAAACCCCTGCCTCCGTCTCAGCACCTGACTGAGACCAATTTAGCCCAGCCACAGGAGAGTGTGTGTGTGTGTGTGTGAGCGTGTGTGTGTGTGTTAGTGAGCGTGACTGTGTGTTCTAGTGTGCGTGTGTTTGTGTGTGTGTGTGTGTGTGTGTGTGTGTGTGTGTTTGTGTGTGTGTGTGTTAGTGAGCGTGACTGTGTGTTCTAGTGTGCGTGTGTTTGTGTGTGTGTGTGTGTGTGTGTGTGTGTGTGTGTGTGTGTTTGTGTGTGTGTGTGTTAGTGAGCGTGACTGTGTTCTAGTGTGCGTGTGTTTGTGTGTGTGTGTGTGTGTTTGTGTGTGTGTGTGTGTGTGTGTGTTTGTGTGTGTGTGTGTTAGTGAGCGTGACTGTGTGTTCTAGTGTGCGTGTGTTTGTGTGTGTGTGTGTGTTTGTGTGCGTGCGTGTGTGTGTGAGCTTGATTGTGTGTGAGTGTGTGTGCGTGTTTGTGTTTGTGTGCGCATGCGTATCCACTATGCTCAGTATAGCTTGTATAGTGTTCACGATGTGTCTCTTCCCTGGAGTAAGAAAGGTAGTTAAGTTCGGTTGGCTTTGCAAACACTCAGCTATGCTATATATTACCGGTAACGCGTTGCCAACAATGTCAGGAACGTAAACATCATGGGTGGGGGGTGCCTATTATCAAATAATTTGTCACGTTGCCACATCTGCTGGTATAATATTTGATGTCATTGCGGGTTTTGCATATTTTACTATTTTGATGTGATATGTTCGCCACGTGGTGTCATTCTCTGCGTACAGACACTCATTATCTTCGGTTTGTCACAGACAGCCTACTTACGTGTTCAAGTTGTCTATTAATTGTTTGCTAAATGCCGTGCAGGCATCTTTCTATCTTTCAGAGGAATCTGGTCATGATGTGGAGATCCCTGGCTTTTTAGGGAAATCCTTTCTCAAACAATTAGAAACAACAGTTTCAGACATCACTCTACTGTTGACAATCTGCACACATAAGCGTAAAGACAGCATTGTGTAGAGCAGCAGAGACTGATTCTCACGTTTCAAAGGGTACTCTTTGTGGGGAAATCCTCTCTCTCTCTCTCTCTCTTTCTCTCTCTCTAAAAGCCCCGTGATAGCGGGAGTGCATAGCAAATGTTTTTTTTTCTTCTATCAGATCCCTCTTAGCAGAGCTCAATGCACTCTTTCACGCCCAGCATCAATGATATTAAAACAGACAGAAAGCCTTTTTTTTTTTTAGGCAGCTGGCACAATTCGCTTTGAATTAATAGTCCCTTCTCCGGGAGATTTGATAAGTGTGGGGACAAGTGAGTCACATCCCAGTCCAGAACAGGAGCTGTCACTTCTAATTGCATCCATCCACGTTTCCCCGGCAAGCTGGATTATTTGTTTATTTATTTATTTATTGAGTAAATAGAGTTTTAGAAAAAAAAGGAAAAAAAATAGAATGTCGGCAGCTGTTGCATTCCAAATTCCCATTTTCAAGATCACAGCAGGGCCAGGAGGGGAGTCAGCCCTGGAATGAGGGAAGGGTGTCTATAACCTTGCGTGTATGTTTTCCATCAACGCGGTGGCAAAGGCAGCGCTACACGTCCCGAGCTAGCGGTGTGGCGCGGCTGCGGCAAATTAAAACCGCAGCCGACGCGTCGCTGTGTTGCCTGCAACCATCGTTTTTAGTGTGGCTTGTACAATTTATTTTCCTCCAATAAGGGGCAATCCCAAGGTGCTCCCTCCCTCTCTCTCTCTCTCTCTCTCTCTCTCTCCCTCTCTCTTGACCCACCTAATGGCAGTTGGAGGGAGGCAAGGTAATTGGACTTTTTTGTCCTATTTTGTTTTAATACCCCGGATCAATCTAGTCAAAGGGGAATTGAGATCTTTTCTTTTTTTTTTTTGCGTCAGATCTAATTATCGTCCTCGAAGATTTGACAGGGACAGTGATGATGTCAGTGTGACGTCACCACCGGGGCGCGTTCTGAAAGTGTCCCTGAGACATCTCTTGATTCCTCGCCCTTCTTCCTCCCTTCTGAGAGAAAGAGGTATAGATGGAGTTACACTATTGTGACAGAAGGTTTGCTCTGGTGTGACAGGAGTTACACTATTGTGACAGAAGGTATGCTCTGGTGTGACAGGAGTTACACTATTGTGACAGAAGGTATGCTCTGGTGTGACAGGAGTTACACTATTGTGACAGAAGGTATGCTCTGGTGTGACAGGAGTTACACTATTGTGACAGAATATATGCTCTGGTGTGACAGGAGTTACACTGTTGTGACAGAAGGTATGCTCTGGTGTGACAGGAGTTACACTATGGTGACAGAAGGTATGCTCTGGTGTGACAGGAGTTACACTATGGTGACAGAAGGTATGCTCTGGTGTGACAGGAGTTACACTGTTGTGACAGAAGGTATGCTCTGGCGTGACAGGAGTTACACTATTGTGACAGAAGGTATGCTCTGGCGTGACAGGAGTTACACTATTGTGACAGAAGGTATGCTCTGGCATGACAGGAGTTACACTATTGTGACAGGAGACACTGATGAGGATTCAATCTCGAAACTGTTCCAGTATGGGCCTCGACCAGTAGGGGGGGGGGGGGGGGGGGGGGGGGCAGCGTAGGGCTGAGGACTCATTCGCATTTTCCGCACACGGAAGAAACGGAAGGGCCGGTGACATTTCGTGCCCGGCCCATTTCATTCAGCACAGATAATATATGCCAAACCCATGTCGTTAAATTCGAGTTCTGTTTTAAACGCCTTGATTCCCCTCCCCATCTCTCCTTGACCTTTCGTGATTAAAAAGAATAGGGGGTGTGTGGAAAGGGGGGGGGGGGGTGAGGTGCCACCTCGCTCTCTCTCTCTCTCTCTCTCTCTCTCTCTTTTTTCGCTATGTATCTTGCGCTCGGCTCTTGTTGAATGACTCTTCTGCATTGACGAGACACTCGTGGATATCTCCCGCTCGGTGGGCCCACACTCGGCCATTGATTGAGCGGGTCTGATTAATATCCTCCACTCTCTCACTCTCCCTCTCTCTCTCGCTCCGTTTTGCAATTTCTCTCTCAGGTTATGCATCTTCACACTCTGTTGACCCCACCCCCCCACCCCACCATCCCCTCGCTGCCCAAGAATTTAAATTTCCCTATTTCTCTTCAGCAGGTTAGCAATGTTTCTGTGGAGATTTCTGAGCGTGAATTTCTCAGTGATATGATTTGAGATGGTAACGTTTTAACCTAATCTCATGCAGGAGAGAACTCTTTTGTGGCTGTGACTGCCCTCTGCTGCCATCCAGCTTTTTCCACTTCTCACAAGTCATTTTTCTCTTTTTTTTATTTTTGGCACACCTTCTTTCATACACACAAGCACTCATTTAAAAAAAAAAAAAAAAAACGCATTAAAAGGACTTGCAAGACACCGACCTGTTGGCTCAGTCCGTTTTAAATGCATTTTTCTCTCCCTCAGAATTAAGCCGGAATGTTCTTCCTCTTGTTGCATTCTTCTCCTTCTTCTTTCCTGTTTTTTTTACGCCTCCAGATGACGGGCAGGTGCCACTCGTGCCGATTTGGGGGAGTCTGGTTAAAGACGCGCCGCGGGGGGCCATGATCCAGGCTAATCCGTCACATTAAGAGATCAAGCGAGGCGCGGACGCCAGATTAATGGGACGCAATTACAGGGCCCCGCTGCCCTTTTCCGATGAAACGCTTTCGCCCTTCCTAAGTAATTTGTGCAATAAAACCAAAGTGTTATTGAATAAAGGCCATTAATAATGAGGAGCCGAGCAGATATTAATAGATGGGGTGGGGGGGAAGGGGCGGGGCGGGGTGTAGGAATGTGAGGCCCCTGCTCCTAATGGGTCAGGATCCAGACAATAAGAAAGGATTTTCTGGCCCAGGTTATACAGGCGTGGACTGCCACATCAATATCGCACGAAAAACAGACAAAGAAATCAATGAGGTTAAATGTACAGGCTTTTTTTTTTTTGATAACACATCCATTTTGGTGCAGCTGAAACAGCAATATAAAATTGGGGGGGAGGGGGGGGTGTCACATGAGCACCAAATTCGTAAGGTTTGGTTCACGTCACACGGGTCATCTCCTTCATATACAGGAGTCATTTACTCTTTCACTGCTACAGTATATAAAGTCAAATGCATATTTGACCCGAGTCTGGTCAATGCGAACGGTCTGGTGCTACAGTGCTTCTTACAGACTCTTTTCCTATGCAGTACTTCACAAGGAGCTGTTCAGCACGAACGTGGTGAATTAAAAAAAAAAATCAGCCTGTGAAGCCACACCCACAAATCGGCATGCCCCGCCCCTGTGTAGTCTGTTTTAATTGATTTTAATCATCACCGCGGGAATGAAATAGATGTTCCCCGGAAATAGATCGTTCCGTCGAAAAGACAGAGAGCCAGCAGCGGGGCTGTCACTCGTTCTCCCCAAAATCGCCGGCGCGTTTTGTCTGATTGTCCTTCAGTGAGGAGACGACAGAGCGGCCGCTCCTGCAGGCTGCAGTCCGATAAAGTGGAATGAAGGTGTGTTTCTGTGGCAACAGGAGGGGTGTTATTGGAGGGTGGGGGGGGGGGGGGGGGGGTGGTGAACAGGTGGCCTCACAGAGTGAACTCTTGTGTGATGAATGAGGGCCCCACAGGAGCAATCAGAGAACAGCCTTTATTATTATTATTAGATATTATTGATAAAGATCCTCAAAATGTGTGTGTGTGTGAGTTTCTCTGAGTGTGTGTGTGCATGCATGTGTGCGTGAGTGAAAGTGTGTGAGTGTGTGTGCGAGTGTGTGTGCGTGTGCACGAGTGTGAATACGAGTGTGTGAGCGCGTGAGAGTGTATGTGTGAGTGTGTGTGCGAGTACGAGTGTGCGAGGGTGAGTGTGCGTGTGTGAGTGTGTGCGTGTGTGTGAGTGTGTGCGAGTGTGAGGGTTTCTTTTTGTCCTTGGTTTTCTTGTCTCTGTCTCAATCACAGAAGGAGCCTTGAGTGTCTGGACTGTGGAGAGAGGGGAAGGGGCAGGGCTAGAAACGCCCTTCACTGGGTCACCAAGACCCCCCCCCCCCCCCCCCCCCCCCCCCCCCCCCCCCCCCCCTTCCCCCCAATCCTAACCTCACCCTTCGAACAATTAACTCTTTCAACCAACCACTTATTACATTTATTTCATTTCAGGGTTTGAAATACAGTAGTCTACCTCCACAACCAACCCCCCCCCCCCCCCCCCCCCCCCACCTGAAAAAACCTTTGATGTCTTCATTCCTCCATTCAAAGGGGTCATTTAGAGATGATTACTAAATTGAGGAGGGGGGGGGGGGGGAGCGGGGAGAGATCACACAGTATTGATCCCACTTAAAGGTCACTGAGCAGAAGTGCTAGGCTATCAGCCTCATGGCAGCGGTGGGAAGATGGGAGGGGGGGGGGTTGGCGGGTTTCGTCTCAGACAGACGGTCGTTGTCCGCATGGTTTTGCGCTGATCGCCCCAAGTTCCCGTTGCCGCGTTATAGGCGCTAATTCGTAATGCTACAAACTCCGAAGTGAAACGCAACAGCATAAAGTGCAGGTGTGTCGCATACATCCGGTTCTTCTCTGTCGAGCAGGTAGTCCCCTAAAGTCCAGAACTACACAACGTTAAAACTCACATTTAAAAGCAAAAATGTTTAAACTCGCAGTTAAAATCAGGAACGTTAAAACTCACAGTTAAAAGCAAGAATGCTTAAACTCACGGTTGAAAACAGAAATATTTCAAGTCGTGGCTGAAAACAGGAATGTTTAAACTCACCTTTCATTCTCGTGATATCAGTGGAGGGGATGGTTACCCCCCTCCCCCCCATCCCAACCAAAACACACACTCAATCACTGCTGAACAAGTGATAATGGGAAGAAAAGCACATTAAGAAAAGCACATTAACACAACTGGAAATGTCCTGCCAAGTCCACTGTTTAATGTCAATATGCATAAAGTAGAACCAACACATATCTAAAAAAAAAAAATAAGACGAAAATAAAAAAAATAGACTCGTCTGACCAATCAGATGTATCCATTTAATGGAAATTAGCGTACGTAAACAGGAGTACAGGAGAAGTGCATTCTGGGAAGACTAACGGAAATTTTAAAAAGCATATCTCCAAGTCCTTGATTATTTGCCATTTACTATACCAGCACTGGGATACTGAAGGCTGTGCCTCGCCTGGAGGACTATGGAACACGACTATTTCCACAGCCGTTTATGCTACACGACTACTCGGCAGTTCACGCTTCTAGTAATGACTGTCATCCTCTGATTTTTCAGACGTTTGCATATTAAGGGGAGTGAAACATTTACACACACCAGCAAACTATGTACATATATACCCAGTGTAAATGTTAATCCTTACATTACTATTATTACTATTATTATGAAAGGTACATATGCATATTAAACCCAAAGTTTCTGCATAGTGTTCTATATATGGTATTAGAGCTCTACATTGTTGCTCAGGGATGGCTGCATTACAGATTGCCAGCTCTGCAAAGCTGGAACCTAATCCCGTTTCCCTGGTTACCGGTGTAACCGGTAATCTGATTTCCCGTCCAATCAATGACCCCCAAGTTAAGGGACTGAGAATGAAATCTGAAATCTCCAAAGATTAAAGAAAATGCATTTTATACAATAACTCGGCCTCTCTTCCTAGAGGAGGCAAGAGATGAAATTACGTTCGGAGAACACAATCTACCACAGGCAAAAAAAAGGGTAAACCATTCAGAGCCCTAGATGATTTCCATTTTGTTTGGTTGTTGTTTTGTTTTCTAGTGCTGAGTTTGCAAGCTGGGATTCTCTACGTGAGCACCACTCATAATTCCCTCCCCACCCCCCCCCCCCAGAAAAAGTCCAAACCAAATTTGTAAAGGCTAGCTGTGATTCAGCTGCCTGAATTCCCAGGTGTGCCAAACATGTGATCAAATTTGATAAGAAAAATGCATATCCCTACACCTGCTTCACAAACTGTATCATCCACACACGGCCTGAGGAACTGTTTGTGTGTGTCCGCCCATGTCAGCATGCGTGTGCGTATGTGTCCACTCATGGGCATATGAGTTTGTGTGTGCGTAAGCGTGCGTGTGTGTTTGCTTGTGTGTTTGTGTGTGCACACACACGTGTGTATGCCCATGCTCATGTGTGTATGTCTGCGTCCGGCTTGTATGCATATGGGTTTGTGCATCTGTGCGTGCGTGTGTGTGAGAGTGCGTGTGTGAGTGTGCATATAGGTTTGTGTGTGTGTGTGTGTGTGTGTGTGTGTGTGCACATGCACATCAAAACCCCCTAAAGGAAAAAGCAATGTAGTCTTATGTTCAGCCAATTTTACCAGGGCGATGAACCCCACTGATACAGAACTGTGGTCCTGTCAAAAGAACACCGCACTTGGGGGATGCACACACACACACACACACACACACACACACACACAGGAAAAACATGCTTCACGGTTGCCAGGCAACTCACAGAATGCATGTTTATTCAGCAAACAGAAGGAAATGGGGTGGAGGGCGGTATGATTTCTAAAAACAGTAAATATTATTGCACATATCGTCCCCGGTCTTGTGAAATAAAAAACAGGAGTCTTACATATCATAAATAGTCGGTTAGGCACAGCGAACATGTACTCGTGGTAACTGCTTTGGCCTGGTAGAAGGCCAACACTATTTGTTTGATTCACATTTCTTCATTTTTTCTGTTTGTTTGTTCGCTTTTCTTTTCTTTTTCTCACATTCTCTCTCTCTCCCTTTTGCTCTCTCTCTCTCTCTCTCTCTCTCTCTGTATCGTGCACTCAGCTCCTGTTGAATGACTTTGCTGCTTTCAGATTTCTCTCACTCAGCAGCCCGACACACAGCATACATTGGAGCCGTCTGAGTACAGGGTTTACAGGTGTCCCCCAGGTGCACTTGGTTCCCTTTTCCTGTTGTTTGTTTTTCAATCGATTGGTGCCCCACCCCCTGCTCAATTATTCATCCTACACTGCCAAAAACATGGAGTGGGGGGATTAGGGTTCACGTTCAGATTAGGATGTGGGAAAGGGGGCGCTAGGGCAGGACCCTATATACCACAGGAAGATGGTGCCAATAAATAATTCAGTAAATTTATTATTTAATTAACCGAAAATCGATGGGAAGCGTTCAAGGAAGGGGGCCGGGACAGGACAGGTAGGGGCTGGGTGAGGGGTGCGGGGATCGGACCAGTCAGGGCCCAGGGGTCAGAGGTCAGAGGAGTGTCCTAGTCGGCGTAGATGATGAACCCGGAGACGGTGCTGCACTTGTTGTCATTTCCTCCGGGAGGGTGAGGGGTGTGGGGATCAGAGGTCTGGGGCCAGGGGTCAGGCTTCAGAGGTGTGTCCTCGTCGGCGTAGATGATGAACCTGGAGAAGGTGCTGTACTTGTTGTTTCCTCTGGAAGGGTGAGAGGGTGAGGAGTGCGGGGATCGGACAGATCAGGGGTCAGGGGTCAGGGGTGAAAGGTCAGAGGTGTGTCCTAGTCGGCGTAGATGATGAAGCCGGAGAAGGTGCTGTACTTGTTGTTGTTGCCCCCGTGGGCCTTGCCCCCGTCCAGCTTGATGTAGACCTCGTCGCCGGGCTCCAGGTGCAGCACGGCGCTGTTGCTGGCGTAGTCGTAGTTCTGGTCCGCGTCCTGCGCGATGGCACTGGCTCGCACCTGAAACCCACGCAGCCGAGGAGAAGGAGAGGGGCGGAGTTAATCACTGGAAACCCCGCCCCCTCGGTCCAACTGCCTCTTCTGTTCATACCCAGCCCCTAGAGAGGTGGCTGGTCACTCAGAAACTTAGAAGTACACAGGTCAATAAGAAGAAAAGAAGAAGAAGAATTCTAGATGGATAATTCAGAACAGTGACAAAAGAAAGCGTTGCTGATCTTTGAAGTGTTGTCATGGCTCAAGCCTTTGTGTTAAATCACTTATTAACATTTAACACCGATAATTCATTTAAAGTATTCCCAGTGTCAAATAGTTTAGCAGGCGATTACAAATGCCCCTTATCTGCTGGAACATAAATGTTACAGTCGTGTGTAAACATTTATGGATAGCGAGCGTGCCCTGACTGTGCTTAATGAACATTCAAGTCTTTTCAGGAGTAAAAACACACATTGATTCCCGCAGTTTCTGTTACACTCACATATAAAATAAAGGTCTATATCTGGATATTAATGCAGTGCACAGTTGTGATATTTGAAGTCAATAGTGAAATGATTATATCCTGTCTCTCATAAAATTGGGCCTAATTCAATGTTTGTAGAGCTGCATTTTCTGAATTAAACCAACATAGTAATTACACTGACACAATAATAATAATAATAATAATAATAATAATAATAATAATAATAATAATTGCTTTCAAAAAAAAGAACTTCGGCCAGACTGGATAGGTTTGATTCTATGTATTTTTGTAAAAGTAATCAATGATAAACGTTTCGTGTCGTTAACACTTGTGACTCTAACGGCTGCCTTACAGTAGCATATGCCGTTTCACAATGTTCCGCTTGTCAAACTTATCATTTTCATCTCGTCATTGCTTTTTTAAAAATGAATATCTTTATAACCTGCAATTTGCAGTTTTTTAAAATCAATTTTAAGAACCATACCTCGTTTCTCCAACAATAACACGACACATGAATAGTAAGACAGTTGTTCAAACATCTTAATTATACTTAGTGGTTGAATTCCTAAAATGCGTCCACTGATTGATTTCAGTGTTATAATTTAATAATTTCGATGTCATAATTCACTCATTCTCATCCATGACGAGTCCATCGAAGTTCCCTACAGACCGGAAATTGCTACGTGTCATAAGGGAATTTTTATTTTTATTTTATTTATTTGTTTATTTTTACAATTTAACGCCTATGGAGCATTTCCTTCGAAACAGAGGTAACACACATAAAAAGATTCAACGAATGAACTTCCTTCGTTGAAGAAATAGCTACAAATGATTATTTAACCAATTTGTTTAGTTTACATGATGAAAATGCATAATACTTGGATCACGCATTAATCCATCTGTGAAAATAAATAAATAAATAAATAAATAAAAGGCTATGCTCAGGTCAGGACTACTAACATAAGCGCGCGCATGTTCGTCTTACCAAGCCAAGAAGATATTTTCTTAACTTTTGTCTTGTTTTTTTCCTCTGAAAGTTTAATTGCTTTAAATATATATGCATGGCAAATCATTTTATTAGTTCAAATAATTTGCGTATTTGTTCGTTTTACAGATAAACAGTAGGCCGTGCATCAGAAAAAAAAATTTTTTTTAAATGCACAATTTAAATTCACGTCATACACTTGTACACCTTGTCTACATTGCACACCGTTTATAGAATTGTGCTTAGGCTACTTTTTTTATTTTACGCTATTCTGTTTGCCCGAGCATTACGAATAAATCTATTAGGATAAAAGTGCTTTTGAAAATAACGACGTTAACTTTAATGTGAGCATGAATTTTAACAATCTGAACAAACGTGATCCTCTCTTTTGATGCGTGGCATAACGCTTCCGATGGAGTAGCTTACAGTAGCTTAGACCAAACTTAGACAAACGAGTACTGGCCTGTTGTATTCATTGATTTGTACATTTAAAGTATTGCATTGTTATCTTCCCACATAAGCGTACGCATACGACTTTAGGCAACGACCAGTGCTGATCCTAAATCACCAGGGTCGCAATCGATAGCAATAGTCATTCCGACAATCTTACAACATAACGCTAGATGCCATATTGAGTGCCAGAGGGAACTTCAGAATGCAATGTTATTAGGAAGCAAATGGGTTCGGGATACAGTTTTAGATTTAGCGTAAGGTATACGGCCAGTAAAACTCATGCAAAACGATAAGCAGTGGGTCAGCCAGGGTACAGTTTAGATGTGCGCGTTTTCAGAACACTGCGGGAGATTGGATAGTGACTGTCTCACTTGTCGTGCCGGATTCGTGGGGGTTCATTTCGAACGACGAATTAAAATAACTTGAATTAATCTAAAATAACGCTTAGCTGGAAAAAAAGGTAGGCTATTGTCTTAAATGACAGTCTTTTTTTAAAACCCACCCTTAGGCTTTAATAGCCAATTTTCTTATGTTATTAAATTGTTAGAGCAACCGTGTCTTTTGTAATGTTCCGATAAGAGGGCGGTCTGCTCTTAACAAAACGAAACAAGGCCATACACGGCCGTCGATAATCCAATTTGGACGCAACGGGGCAGGTCGTGACCACATTGTTAAAATAATCTTATAATGAACTGTATCTTGCATGAATTAAACGCTAAATCAAGCAGTCAAGTCTCGGACTACTCAGACAACTGGTCACCTGAGGGTTTGCCAAAATACCGTGGCCCGTCGGTTCCAGTTGCTACGTTCATATCCAATGACAATCCTGGACATAGTAACCAGTAAACATGTGATGAATCGCTATTGTGAATATATTTTTCGTAGGGGAAATATTTCAAATTTAAGTTTAACATGTTCACGTCATATTTATGAATACTTTATTAACTCCTCCGGGTCAATAAGAACCAGTCGAACTTATTCATGTAATTAGTGATATTACTAGCAATAGTAGTAATACCAATACTGTTTAATGCTGCATAATTATGATTATGCGCTTCAGTTATTATCGGAAAATTGTAAATTATTCCTCGCTTATTTATTCGTGTATTTATTTATTTGCAGGCAACAGTTTTTTCCTTTAGGGACTCAGAGTAATAAACTGCTATTAAAATTATACCATCAAAGTAGAGCGTCCAGGATGACAATGGGAAACTGTGTCTTCATTGGGCGACCAAAATAACCCACTGGAAGGCCATTGAACCACTGCTTTAGGCCATTGTACAAGCTGAAATAAAATTATGTCCACTTTAACGGAGTTTTTACAGATGAACCCGTTAACACGGTGATTATTAGTAGCCTGCGTAATTAAAAATATTACATATTTACAACATGTATTATGTTGAACATTCTTAAACACTGCCCCTTAAAAAAAACATTTTAAATTAAGAGAAAGAAAGAACAAATAACAAGGATTACCAATAAAATAATTCTGACTGAGAGCTCGCAACACTGTTCAGCGCGTTACCTGTACCGACCACGTGCCAGCGCGCATCGCTGACTCTGAGATGCCGGGAAAACGCCCGACCATTCGTCCGTCCACAGCCACCAGTATACGGTATGTATACGTGTGGATCCGGCGTGGAGAATGCACGACAATTCAGTCTACCGTGTGCCTACATTTCACTCACTAGCTGTGTCTGAGAATAGCCTACTGATATATTAAGTGGAGCCAACGAACCACCTCCTTTTTTGTATTCCCAATTCATTTTACCTAAACCTATCGTCCACGCCCTCCTCAAACGGTCACCTTATTAAAAATGAATGAATCTTTGTATTGCCAATAACTTCGTACAACCTGGATGCTTGAAATAACAATTCGAGAAGACTACTGTAAATCAGGAATTGCGTTTTTCCCCGTTTCATCCACACAGGACAGAAAGTACGTCGGTGTTGTAAGCGCACTGCAACTTTTTCCCCCCACCTTTCTCACCTGGTTGTTTTTACAAAGGTCAGCCCACATGCTGGTGCCGTCCCCTCCACGCATCAGGACGTGGTACGTGAAGTAGTAAATCCCGGGAATGGAGCATGTGAATTTCCCCGTCGTTGGGTCGTAGTGATTGCCCAGGTTTGTGACCACATCGTCGAATTTCAAAAGCTCATAGCCCTCGTGCTGCTTTTTAAGTCCGGCGTAGAACGCGATTTTTGGCACGGTGCTGTAGGTAGCTGCGCTGATTGCACCCGCTGCGGCATTGGGTCCTGGCGGCCCAGGTAATCCAGGTCGCCCGGGCTCTCCTTTCTCCCCAGGCGGACCCGCAGGACCGGGCGGCCCTGGCTCACCCGCAGGACCCCTCGGGCCAGCCTTCCCGGGACGCCCGGGTTCCCCTTTCGGACCCTGAATGAAAGTCGGTAAAGACTGGATGAGGCTGCTATCCCGCACGGTGTCCGCCGTGGCGGTGCTGGTGGGCGATTTAGTCCCGTATGGATCGCACACCATCCGGCAGGTGCCGAGCATCTCGTAGTGCGCGGCGGTCCCAGCAGAGTTTACCAAAACCGGTATCAGAACCACCAGCACCAACACCATGATGACTCCGACCACCCCTGCCGCAATCAGCCGCTTCCTGCCGACAAGTCTCGTCAGCGCAGGACGGTCCTCTTGTCTGCTTTTGGGCGAAATTTTGCTGGTTGATGGAACACCTTTAACCAGAAAAAAAAACCACCGCCTGTATCTATTTTTGGTTCTCAGGTAATGTTAATTAACTTTCCGGGCCAAGCCCTTCACTTTTCTCCTCCTCTTTCTCTTCACTTTTTTAATGCTGATCCGTGCTTTATTGAAGTCTCACAAATCTAAAACTTCAGCCTTTTTTTCCACAGGCGTCTCACGCTGTGGTCACAGAGGCACGAGGGCACTTTTAAAAAAGTCTGTCTTCAGCATCTCACGGTCTGCGCCTCAAAGCCCCTGGATATCCACGTGTGGTCAAGCGACACAAAACCGCGGTCCCCCGGCGGGGAATGAGAAATCGGTTTCCTTTATCCTCCTGTCCACTGTCGGCGTTTTTAAACCCAGCAGTGGTTCAGCGGGATTTAACGTCCACTTTTTTCCTGTTGTGTGCCGAAACGAGATCAGACATCAGGAGGGGGGATGACGGAGAGAGGCGCGTCAAATCCACCAGCCGCTGGTTGTAGACGTCTTTAAAATGCGGGGACTGGAGCGCGCCTGTGCACGAGTTGTGAATTGTGTGCATGGCACTAGATGGAGCGAGAGTAAGGGGGGGGGCAGTAGGGGGAAGGGGTGGAGGGATTGATCCACCTTCTTATAGAGGATGGATTTGAGCAAACCCGCTGCCACTTCTAAGGCTGTTTTTACATGTCTCCTGGCTCACTGCTCAGCGAAGAGTGGAACCCCAACCCCCCCCCCCCAAATAAATAAATAAATAAATAAATAAATAACTGGGCATTTGAACTAGCTGCACCCAAAAAAAAAACAAAAAGAAAACGGCTGTGTTCTTTGGGACACCCCGTGATTTCTCATCTTAGCCTCGCAATCATTTGGCGAGAAATAGCACTTCGTGATGTAGTTAATACGGGATTGCCAACTGTTGCAAAATAAATAAAATAATGATAATAATAATAACAAAAAATAAATAAATAAAATAAGTTGTGACTTGTTTAATATATCGAAACTATTACACAAGACATTAAGCTAATTCCACTGATATTTCTGGTAAAATGTGGGTTTACTTAACGTATGTACTCCGCTCTGAACCAGCACGAAGCGAAAACTGCATTGAAACGAGTTGACTGATTTAATCCCAGGCGCTGCACGAGCCTTGAAATCCTATTTGGATATACAATAGAGGCTAGAGCGATCATGAAAATGGCATTTCTGCCAATGAATGCATTTATTTGAGACAAGAGATTTACGGCCGCGATAAATAAATACAAGAAACCATGAATACTGAAGCGAATGACTTCAGCAATCAATCAATCAAAGAGCCCCATATCACGTACGTTCGAAGCGTCATCCTTTAAACAAGTCACAGGGTTGTTTTGGCTTGGACTTCACAGATTCAGTTTTGCATTGCTCTGAAATGGAACAGGTGTGTGTGTCTGTCTCTGTGTGTGTTTTTGGGGGATGCGCTGCTCGCTTGCGTCAGTACAGCGTGTTGTGCTTGCCCTGGGGTGTATATCCCGCAACAGTTGCGTCTCCTCTGACTCTGACTGTCGCGCTTTGTCGCCCCGCGCGCTATCAAGCACGGCTGCTCGAATCCCGTTGTTATCCGTCACAGGCAAGCCCGCGTGGAGACGGAAGACGCCAGCGGCGACAGCGGTTCCCCCTGCGCTACCGGTGCCCCCTCCCCCCAAAAGCACCGCGGCTTCCGATAGGCGTCTGCCTTTATGAGTCCTTGATCACGCCCGTCTGTTCCTCGCCTGTCTTCTCTGTTACGATCTGAATCGACGTGACTCTGGTCAAGGGCTTCTTTTCCGTCTAGGCATTTCCTCGTGCGCCAGGGGTTACAATGTACGGGTGATATGTATTATTTTCTTAACGGTTTTCCATGCTTCTGTACAAAATGATGATGATGATGATGATGATGATAATAATAATAATAATAATAATAATACTAATGGACTGCATTTATATAGCGCTTTTATCCAAAACGCTTTACAATTGATGCCTCTCATTCGCCAGAGCAGTTAGGGGTTAGGTGTCTTGCTCAAGGACACTTTGACATGCCCAGGGCGGGGATACTAATACTAATAATAATAATAATAATAATAATAATAATAATAGGACCATGCAGTAAAACAGCACAAAGCACTTTAGAGATTGATAAAAACAGAGTTAAAATAAGAAAACACGTACGCACGAACACACATACTGTACAACACCGGTGTCAAACTGCAGTCCTGGAGGGCCACAGTGTCTGCTGGTTTTTGGCGTGTTCTCGGCGCAAGTGTTCCTGGAAGTCATTGACTGTCTGAGGCATTCACACGCCCTGTTTCTGAGGCCCCCGATTGAAAGCACAGAACCCTGCAGACACGGCGGCCCCCTTGGGATTCAGTCTGACGCCGCTTCTGTACAAAACATGCACAGCAGTGAACAGGGGATGATGGAGGATACAAAAAAATGGAGGGCAGTGCACGACGAGAGACCAGGAGGATCATGGGAGGAACCGCCACGGCTCAGAACGCGAACCCAAAACACATCAACAGCGTCTTCCGGAGCGACGTCAAAATCCCCCCCCCCCCCCCCCCCCGGAGGAGAAAGGAGAGCCCGGGGCGTCCTGGCTTACCTGGGCCGCCAGGACCCAATGCCACAGCGGGTGCAATCAGCGCAGCTACCTACAGCACCGTGCCCAAAATCGCCGCGTTCTACGGCAGACTTAAAAAACAGCACGAGGGCCATAGCTCACCGTTTCAATAAATCGTCCCCTCCGCTGTCAGTCCTTCCAGATGGCTGTTCTCGAATCACAGCTGACACTTTTATTCATTTGTTAAATTTTGCTGACGCTCTTATCCACAGGGGCCTGCGGCGGCCATATTGGCCTATATGTTATGCATATGATCTTATCTACTGTCCATCTCTGTGAGTAAAAATAACATATGTTCTCCTAACAGTCGACAATATGTTACACATAAGCTATCGGCCACTGTGTTGTCCTCTCCAATGTAATGGCTCTTATCTTGTACAGTAACCAAATAAACACCGTAGCTTGGTGACCCCCTTGCCAAATAAGGCCACCAGGACTTACAGACTTCATGCAAACATCATCACTGTGGCCTGAGGCGGCCCCGCCAAATCAGGCCCCCTTAAGCGCCAGGGAGCGTGCTCTGTGGCTCCCTAAACCTCATAAATCAAAGCGGTGAAAATCAATTGGAGCCAATGCGTCCTTGAAACTGCGAGCCTCAGACAACAAGAAGATAGAACACAAACAAATACAATGGGAAAACAAAAAAACAGAAAAAGGTAAGTAGGAAGAGATTCAAAGCAAAGCAAAACTTATGGTAATTCTTTCGGGGGGGGGGGGGGAGCAGGATAGCCCTTCTCGTGTACCGGTTGTATTTGAATGAAGGAAAGTTTGAACACATCGATCGTTTTTAAAAGGCCAAAGATTAATTGTGCTCAGTGTATCGGACACGTTACCTGACGGGCGCGTCAGAATTTGGCCTCAGCCTTCAGCCTACAAGAGGGACGGGACAGGATAGGGGTGGGACGGGACCAGCCTACGAGAGGGACGGGACAGGATAGGGACGGGACGGGACCAGCCTATGAGAGGGAGGGGATAGGGGTGGGACGGGACGGGACCAGCCTACAGGAAGGGTGGGACAGGACCAGACTACGCGAGGGACGTTTAAAGACAATAACTTTACAGCTGGGCTGTTCTTGAAGATCTACTGTCCTGTAGGTTTTCACTCCAACCCTAAGAAACCACTCCTCATTAAACAACCAGCGATCTCTCTGAGCTGCTAATTAGTAGAACGAGGTGTGCTTCGTTAGGGTTGAAATGAAAACCCACGGGACAGTAGATCTCCGGGACCAGGGTTGGACCCCCGGCTGTGACTCCTGCACACAGACCTCCGCCGGTCACTGCCAATCACTAATCACACGGTACAACGTTAAACGTTAAATCACACCTTCATTTCCCTCTCGCGAGCTCCGATTCTGTTTTCCCCCGCCTCGCTGCCGCTGTACTGCCGTCGGCCGCGCGGGTGCGCGGGCACGAAGAGCGAAGAGCTCAGAGGTTAGCAAACACAATTTCTGCTGTTTGCGTGATGACATTTGGTGGAGGCGCGAACCTTAAAAATAACCAGACACAGACAAAGGAGTTTTTTTTTTTTAAATGACGATAAGAATAACACACACTCAATTTCTTTTTTTAGGACTAAACAAGATAAAGCTGGTGGGAAATAAAGATACAGATGATGGAAATGTTTTAATCTTTAAAAAAAAAAAGAAAAAAAAAGTACTTTCTAGGTTCAGAAAGGGGAATGAAGTCCTCTGGGCTGGTTTTGACAGTGCCAAGCTGTGGCCTGGTCAAGAAAATACATTTTAAATGGCGGGGGGGGCTGGAACACAAATTTACGCTCCAATAAGACATGTATCATATATATGTGTGTATTTATTTTAGCCTTTTCAAACTGTGTGTCTGCGCATGTGTAAGGGTGCTGTTGCTGGAGGGGAGGGGAGCTGGGGTGTTGGGTAGGGGGTTGGTGTTAGTTTTGTCGGATGCTAATTTGGAGGCTAAAGAGCCGTAGCTTATGTGCAGTGGGTTTGGGTTACTGAATGACAGACAAACCTGTCGCACTCGCCAACGGAAGCAGGAACGCCCCCCCACCCCACCCCACCCCATTTACCGCCATGCCCCCCCCACCCCTTTTACCGCCGTGTTTGGCCATTGCCCCCCCCATCACCCCGGGGTTTAATAAAGAGGCAGGTCAGGCTGGCGAGGGAAGCGCGGGATCGGCGGCGATATGGAACCCGTCAGGTCAATACCGCTCATTACCAACTCCGCACACAGAAAGGTCAGCCCGCCGAGATCCAATTATCCTCCGCGATAAAGAGAGTGTGCGTGCGAGTGTGTGTGTGTGTGTGTGTGAGCGAGGGTGTGCTTGTGAGTGAGTGTGTGTGTGGATTATTCCAGCACCACAAACTCAACCCAACAACCTTACATCTCTTCACAGCCAACAGCGTGACTTTCCAGTGATGCACACTAACCCCCAAAAACAAACAACCCAGCAACGAGGCAATGCAGAAACCATGTGGTTCAAACAAAGAGATAACTTTATTTAAAATATAGGCAGTACACATTCGGCTATAATGCAGTGATATAAAATAGTTATAAAAGCTACCGGCTGAATGAAGTCGACATTCACTCATTCATCTCGATGAAATGTTTTGGACTGTTGGCACAACGCTGATGGAAATTAAATGTGCGGAAGGTTTGTTCAGACATTTAAGGCCACGCTCCCGTTTTGTAGGTACCGAGGTAACTGTTTTTACGAGTTTTTAAAAGGCCTATGCTAACTGTAACTGGTGACCTGTTTTCTTGGGTTTTTACTTTATTGAAGGGCCGAGGGACCCACAGTAGGTAGAGCCAAAATGGAGTCCAAAATCAATCAGGGACTGACTGGACAAACTTCCACCAATCATGGTGCTTCAGCACAACTGGACAAAGCCTTATGATTGGCTCAGAGACCGGCTGGGGGAGGGGGCGGGGGCACAGCCTCCAGCAACCACAGTCTGAGAAGATGACTTTCAAAATGTTTTTTTTTTTATTTTATTTTATTTTTTTTTAAATGTCCCAGGATACCAACTGGGGAAGAACTGGGTCCGCTGGGTTCCGAAAGGTTCTCTGTGCTCCATTCCCTACAGTGGGCAGGCACTGTCACGGGGGCGACATTACGGTTTGGGATGGGAGTGCGCACACCTTCAGTGAGTAGCACCATAACACACAGTAAGGTTCCGGACCTGGCACACTGACCTTTGCTTAATTAACACAGCAGAACAGTCCAACCGCTCATTAAACGGCGAGCTGTTCAGCCAAACACGCATCCATCGGGTCAAATACATCCATGTGGAAAACCCCACGCGAAGCCAGCCAGGAAACAGCAACAGGCTAGGGTTGCGCGCCATTCTCCGCTGGTGTGGTTCGGTTATTTTAAATATGATTTTTCATTTGGCTTCCTGTAGAAATGCAGAGGGGAGTACAGCCACAGTCCGGCCGGGTCCTTGTGCCCTGGTTTATACTCCATGCAGTTACTCTAAACAACTGCACAGACCGGCGGTGCTTTACTCCTATAAATTTGTAAATTTTACTCTTTACAATTGTAAAGCGCTTTGGATAAAAGCGCTATATAAATGCAGTCCATTTACCATTTACTCTTACGCTGGACACCAACGGCGCACTGCGCGGTGAGCAACTGTAGAACTTCCAGCACATCTGATCAAAAAAATAATAAAATTCTTGCACTGAATAGATAATGGAGCAGGAGTCTGTCACTAAACTCCTCCAGACGCTGAACACCTCCCCTTCTCAACCCCTGCATTGCTGACTCAGAAACCGGACCACCTGATATAATAAACCGGGAAAGGGGGGGGGGGGCAATTTCCGGTCCTGGAGGACCGGTGTGTGTGAGCGGGCTTTCGTTTCCACCAGTCACCGTGGCTAAGAGCGCTAACTGGCCGTAGACACTAACACTGTTTCACTGGTGGATTATATCGCAGTAAAACGTTTCACACGGGGACATAAGAACAGTCTTCAGCTGTCTTTCGTGCACTTACAAAGAAACGTAGCTGAAATGTCGAATGGTAGGGCTAATTAAATAACGAAGGCCAGGAGTTGGCATGGAAACCAGTAACAGGCACGGCCCTGGTTGCCCACCTCAGCAATAAACATTTTTTTAATAGTAGCAGTAAAGGCGTGCTCTGTGTCACCCCCCCCCCCCCCCCCACCGCCCAACTCCACTCTGACAACGCCAGCACAGTGTAACTGTGGCTTTTTTGCAGTATAAAATGCATATTTAAATAAAAAAAGACTCAGTAAATAAATAGAAAAATGTGGGGAAAGGCACGTGCAGCAAGGTTTCCGATATGGCGGTGCTCCTCTTCCTCATCCTCCTCCTCATCCTCCTCCTCACTTGTTTTTGGATGCCAGTGGCTTGCGGCTGATCTTTTTGGACTTGTCGTTGCTCTTCTTGGGAGGGTCAGGGTTGGCCTGCATGTGCCTCCCATAGAGACTGTAGGAAGAGACCAAAATGCATGTTACGCATTAGCCACCTGTACACATTACCCATCAGCCACCTGCACACATTACCCAGAACCCACCTGTGGACATTAACCATCAGCCACCTGCACACATTACCCATCGGCCACCCATACACAACCTAGAATACACCTCAGTACATTACCCATCAGCCACCCGTACACTTTACCCAGAATCCACCTCTGTACAGTGATGTCAGCAGTGAAAAGGGGTCCAGTGTGTGGCCCTGAGGGGCCCCTGGTTAAAATTCAGCAGAACCCCAAAGAGGAAGAGGAAGCCACTGTGTACTGTGTGTGTACAGGACTCCATCTCCCTAACACACACACACATGCGCGCACACACGCCAGCAGACAGACAGACACAGTGGCAATCTCCCACTGCAGGTGTTAATGACGCCTCATTAATAATGTAGTTAATGTTGCACTTCCCCGGCTTGCAGACCTCCTCACACCTCCGGCGTGCGGCAGACAGCACGGCAGCATCTGCGCACGCTGGGGGGACCTGCGCACCACACCTCCCCGCTTAAAAAAGGAAGAGAGAGCGGCACACTCGCACACCGCGGGGGGTAGAGAGAGGGGGAGAGAGAGAGAGAGAGAGAGAGAGAGAGAGAGAGGAGAGAGGAGGAAGAAGGTAAAAAACAGAGAGGGGGCAAATGAGACAGACTGAAAGAGAGAGAGAGTACAAAAAAAGAGAGAAATCTAAAAACAAAGCACCTGGTAACATGGGCTCCCCCTTGAAGCCTGAGTGAGAACAGCTGTCAGGTAACATTAAACTACTTCATAACTGCACTGACAAAAAACAAAACAAAGTATCTGATAGGCTCAGGTAGTTACAGGTAAGGTTCAATCCTGCAGTAGTGTATCTGATAGGGTCAGGTAGAGTTACAGGTAAGGCAAAATCCTGCAGTAATGTATCTGATTGGGCCGGGTACAGTTATGGTTAAATCCTGCAGTATTTTTGGAAGGGAGTGTCAGTCACCCCACACAGGTGCTGTGGGGGCCCCTGTGGGAGGCGCAGGGGCCCCTCTGTCCCGTGAGGGGGGGGATGGGGGTTTGCTGTGCCTCACTGGCTCCAGCAGGACAACCTCCTGAAGCAGAGAAAGCCAAACCCTGGGGACCTGCTTCAGAGAGACCGTACCTTCAGAGGCTCCGCTAGGCCTTAAACTAAACAAGAGCAGAACCACCACTCTAAAACTATCACTAACTACCACTCAAACTGCCACTCTAAAACTATCACTAACCATCACTCTAAAACCGCCACTCTAGAATTATCACTAACTACCACTCAAACCGCCACTCTAGAACTATCACTAACTACCACTCAAACTGCCACTCTAAAACTATCACTAACTACCACTCAAACTGCCACTCTAAAACTATCACTAACCATCACTCTAAAACCGCCACTCTAGAATTATCACTAACTACCACTCAAACCGCCACTCTAGAACTATCACTAACTACCACTCAAACTGCCACTCTAGAACTATCACTAACCATCACTCTAAAACCGCCACTCTAGAACTATCACTAACTACCGCTCAAACTGCCACTCTAGAACTATCACTAACCATCACTCTAAAACTGCCACTCTAGAACTATCACTAACTACCGCTCAAACTGCCACTCTAGAACTATCACTAACTACCGCTCAAACTGCCACTCTAGAACTATCACTAACCATCACTCTAAAACCGCCACTCTAGAACTATCACTAACTACCGCTCAAACTGCCACTCTAGAACTATCACTAACCATCACTCTAAAACTGCCACTCTAGAACTATCACTAACTACCGCTCAAACTGCCACTCTAAAACTATCACTAACCATCACTCTAAAACCGCCACTCTAGAACTATCACTAACTACCGCTCAAACTGCCACTCTAGAACTATCACTAACCATCACTATAAAACTGCCACTCTAGAACTATCACTAACTACCGCTCAAACTGCCACTCTAGAACTATCACTAACTACCACTCTAACCATCACTCGATCCGTCAATCACTCAAACTATCACTCAAATTAAAACTCAACAACAATCTCTCCATTTCCTTGCACTTAGTGACTTAGGAATCCAACTGCACAGGCTCCAGGCAATCTGAGTGAGCCTATATCAATTAACCTTAACTACAGCTGTGTGTGTGTGTGTGTGTGTGTGCGTGTGCGCGTATGCATGCCTGTGTGTGAGGCAGCCGCTACCAATTCTGTGACCAGCCTAATAGGTGTTAATTCGATTATTTCTAATGTCCGATGGTGTGTTCCTTTCTTTCTTTCTTTCGCTCACACGCTCAAATTACAATTCTGATCAACCGTGATCCCCAGCCAGGCCCCACACGCTCCACCGCTCACTTACCCACAATCCCCAGGGAGAGGAATTCCACAAAATCATAAAACCTACAACCGACGCTCCTCCGAGAGAGCAGAACTAGATCCATAGCGGCGGGGGGAGGGGGTTTGTGCGCGAGGTCAATGAGACCGAACGACAATAATTAAGACACATGACAAATGGCCACACGGAGCAGGCAGCCAATCAGATGACTGATGTGCTCTACCTTCCTTTCTGTTTGCATTAGCCATCGGCAGACGGTGGGCAGTAACAGTGCTAATAACACATAAACATGCTTACACAAACGCATCGTGTAAATAAGTCATATGTCATAAAATTTTATAAGATCACCACTATTCTCATGCTCAGTGCGGTGGACAGGACAAGACATGTCTTATAATTAAATCACAACCAATACGACGATACATTTAAAATCCATAAACAACTATAAAATTACCTAATGGACACAATACAGCAAAATCAACAAATGCTGCACAAACAGGCGAATACTGAGAGTTTGCTAACTGAAACTTTTCGACAGTCATGAAGGATGTGCAGTGCGCTACTGGCCTGTACATAAAGCATTTCCTGTTCTACTCTCCAATGGCATTCTGGGATACAGAGGAGGAGGGAGTCGCATTGTTTTGTGTGTCTCTTATTCCTGTTCTTCCTTGGCCTGTGTCTTCGGGGGGGGGGGGGGGGGGGGGGTCTGATTGATTACCCCGCACCCCGACCCGACCCCCCCCGCCCCCAAGCCTGTCACGATGTTCCAGATGCAGGAGCCGGCCAGCTGTCCACCATCCTGAGATAACGAGGACTGGTTGATCCCCACCCACGCCACGCCAAATCCCACCAGATAGGCCGACTGTCTGAGAAACAGCCTACAGCCCCGCCCTAATGCTTATAACTGCCCCAATCAGCAACCCTGCCCAATGCTTATCTTGAACTTCAGACCCTAAATGTCAGAACCATTACATTTTACATTACAGGCATTTAACAGACGCTCTTATCCAGAGCGACTTACACAACTTTTACATAGCATTTTACATTGTACCCATTTATACAGCTGGATATATACTGAAGCAATTTCGGTTAAGTACCTTGCTCCAGGGTACAACGGCAGTGTCCTACCCGGGAATCGAACCTGCGACTTTTCGGTTACAAGCCCAGTTCCTTACCCACTGTGCTACACTCCGTCCAGAGGTAGAGGGGCTTGGGTACGTCACACTGAGCCTGGAACAGTCTCCAGAAACCATCATTTCCCCCCCCAGGCAGGCTGTGGCTCTGTATTGCTGTTTAAGCTCTGACTACTGAATATGTAACATGCTGTGAACCTCAGTCAGCAGCTAAACTCCACATTTCGCCTCCCTGGCTTTTTTTATTTATTTATTGATTTAAAAAAAAAAAAATTTTTTAAAGAGGTGTAAACACTGCCATAGCGCCACGGAAACCCAGATGCCCAGTTCAGCCAATCACAGCCTGTCTGCCAGCACTGGCCGGGCATAAATGGATGAGCCACCCCTGCCCCCCGCCCCCCACCCCCCCCAAATACCAGGCTGGGCGAGTCATTAGCGCCTCAAACGACGGGGATTAAGTACATGATTAACTACAGACTCTCTCGCTCAGCCACGACCACACACTCAGCAAACACAAGGGCCAAAGAGCCGGAATCTGCACTGCTAGACACAAACAATGGAATAAATATCGGACTTATCTTTAATTCATGGGAATTAACCTAACAATACCTAAGAATTAACATGCAGCGATATGTGATGCTGGTTTCTGCTTAAGAGGTTGGAGGTGGGGAGCTGGGGATCCAGCATAGGGCACTCTCACAGTAACGGACATTACAGCTTCCTGAATAGGGCACTCTCACTGTAACGGGTATTACAGCTTCCTGAATAGGGCACTCTCACAGTAACGGACATTACAGCTTCCTGAATAGGGCACTCTCAGTGTAGCGGATATTACAGCTTCCTGAATAGGGCACTCTCACAGTAACGGACATTACAGCTTCCTGAATAGGGCACTCTCACTGTAACGGACATTACAGCTTCCTGAATAGGGCACTCTCACAGTAACGGACATTACAGCTTCCTGAATAGGGCACTCTAACTGTAACGGATATTACAGCTTCCTGAATAGGGCACTCTCAGTGTAGCGGATATTACAGCTTCCTGAATAGGGCACTCTCACTGTAACGGACATTACAGCTTCCTGAATAGGGCACTCTCACTGTAACGGGTATTACAGCTTCCTGAATAGGGCACTCTCACAGTAACGGACATTACAGCTTCCTGAATAGGGCACTCTCAGTGTAGCGGATATTACAGCTTCCTGAATAGGGCACTCTAACTGTAACGGATATTACAGCTTCCTGAATAGGGCACTCTCAGTGTAGCGGATATTACAGCTTCCTGAATAGGGCACTCTCACAGTAACGGACATTACAGCTTCCTGAATAGGGCACTCTCAGTGTAGCGGATATTACAGCTTCCTGAATAGGGCACTCTAACTGTAACGGATATTACAGCTTCCTGAATAGGGCACTCTCAGTGTAGCGGATATTACAGCTTCCTGAATAGGGCACTCTCACAGTAACGGACATTACAGCTTCCTGAATAGGGCACTCTCACAGTAACGGATATTACAGGTTTGTGGATATAGCACTCTAAGCCTATTTTCATATATACAAGAACCTGACTTATACATAACAGCTTGATATACACGTGTGAGACCCTGCAGTCACCAGTCTCAGCCGGGGGAACTTCAAGCAACTCCTGCTGTAAACTCAGAGAAATGCTGAGAGGGCACGCTCTGGCAATTAGCATAATCAGAAGCAAATCGCAGGCTAATTATCGTTCCTGACTCTTAGAGCCCAAAGCTCAGAGGTGTAAAAACTTTGTATTCGTTATTTAAATGTGGGGGATAGAGAAGGGTGGGGGGGGGGGGTGGTGGTGTTGTGCTGAGAGAAGCACAGCCAGCATGTGAAAGGGGCCCATCAAAAAATAAAAATAAATATTAAAAACACACATACATACATACACACACACACTTAAAAAGGGCTGTGTAGCCTTGTTGTGCGCCCTAATCGGTGTTTTTTTTCCTGCCATCTAGTGGACAGGGAAGTGTACTGCAGCCATGTTGAGGGAGAGGCTGAGCTCAAGAGAGCAGAAGTAGAGATGAAGGGAGAGAGAAGAAAAGGGGACGGTTGAAAGACAGAGAGAGGGAGAGAAAAAGAGAGAGAAAGGGAGAGAGAGAAAAAGAGATGGAGAGGGAGGGAGGGAGGGGGAGAGAGGGAGAAGGAGAGGGAGAGAGGGACTGAGAGAGAGGGAAAGAGAGGGGGAGAGGGAGAAGGAGAGTGAGAGAGAGAGAGAGAGAGAGAGAGAGAGGGAGAGCCTCATGCAGTATCAGAAGAGGCTGGTGTCGATGTGTGCTCGTGGAGAGATGGAGACAGAAGGAAAAAATGAATAAAAGATGGGAGAGGAGAAGAGAGGAGCAGGGTTTAGGGTATGTTAATGTGGAACGCACCATGGATCCTTGTGTTTGCCCAGCTGTGGAGCCCCTGTCAGCGTAACAAGCTGTCACATTAAATATGTATTGGGGGGAGTGGGGGGGGGGCAGGATCACACAGACCCTCTACCCTCTGAAGGAGGGGGGGGACTGATAAAAAGAGGAGAAGGTTGATTTAGGAAGCACTCCACTGTCTGCAGGTCCAAACACTGCAGAGAAGGAGAGTTCTACAGTTCTGAGGAAAGACTAGAGCAGAGTTCTGAGGAAAGACTAGAGTAGAGTTCTGAAGGAAGACTAGAGCACAGTTCTGAGAAAAGACTAGAGTAGATTTCTGGAGGAAGACTAGAGTAGAGTTCTGGAGGAAGACCAGTCCCTGTCAGGAAAGCACCAATCCTCAGGCTAGGACGTGCTCACTGTTCACATACTCCACGGAAAAGAAAGCTGGGAAGTGGAAGTCAGTTCTTGTGTTTGAGCAAACGCTGAGGACTGAAAGAAGCCAATACATCAATCCCTGCTCTCGTTGACGCTTCCTAGTTGCTCCAGAAGGGGGCGCTGCCCGTTGCCGAGCAGATTTACGCCAACAGACTCAGACCATTTCAGCTGTGAAGCTGTTGACCTTTGCACATGAACATCAGGCGCTCTTTTTTATGCTCATATTTTGGTAAATTCATTTCGAAAAACCGCAAAAACACGCTCACTGATGGAAAAGGTGGGGGGGGGGGGGGGGGGGGGAAGGCTTGTAACAGTTGATTGACAAATGTTGGGACTGGTCACAATGGCACAAACTCCGCTAAAACGATCTATAAACCAATCAAAAGAGGCGTGGTTCCAAAGGGGCGGAGCCCACCGATCGGCAGGGCGGACTAGCGATAGGCAGCGATGGGCGACACATCGAACCCCAGCCGGATGACGGATGATGACTCCGGCGGTAAAAACAGCGGCGACGTCAGAGCCACCAAGACTCCCGCGTACGCTGCCCCGATTCATCACACGGCGCGCCTTTTCCGAAGGCCGTCCGCCGTCGAACGATCGCAGGCGCAGACGCCATCGACAAACCGTCGCAGGAGCTTCCATTCGTCAGAGAGCAGCGCTGCATCAGCGAGCGAGTGTCAAACACGTGCGGGGGGGCGCAGGGGGGGGGGGGGTGCAGGGCGGGACGGACGGGGTAGGGGGGGACGTACGGGGCAGGGGGGTGCGGGTGCTACATTTCACGTTGAGAATGCGCTTTTCTGCTCATGTCGCAAGTGAGCTCAGAGCCGAGAATCACAGGAAAACCTGAAAGGGTGTGTGTGTGTGTGCGTGTGTGTGTGCGTGCGTGCGCATTTGTGTGTGTGATTATGTGGGCTCACGCGTGTGTACGATTCTCAGTTTTGGGTACGCTAAACTAAGCCTTACTCTTGAGTCACTGGGACCTGTGGTCATATTAAAAACCAAGCTTCAGGGTATGGATCTATGTCCCCCCCCCACCCCCCCACTTCTCACAGACTGTGCTAATGACAACCCAGAGCCATGCGGCTCGAACCCAGGGAGCAGAGGGAAGAGAGAAAATCCCTCTTTTATTGTTCGGCTGCCCGCCCGAGCGCGTTTGTGTAGCGCACCGCTAACCCCTCGCCGGAACTGATCTCTCCTCCCTCCCCAGGGAGAACGCGTCCTCCCGCGCGGGGAAGAGACAATCTCTCACATTTCCTCATTTCCACTCCAGCCTCCGTGAAACCTGGCGGCAGCAGCACTTTCCGGAGTGCGCGTGTGTATGTGTGTGTGTGTGCATGTGCGTGTATGTACGTGTGTGTGCGTATGAGAGCGTGTGTGTGTGTGTGTGTGTGTGTACGAGAGTGTGTGTGTCTGGGTGTGTGTGTGTGTGTGTGTGTGTGTGTATGAGAGTGTGTGTGTGTGTGTGTATGAGAGAGTGTGTGTGTGTCTGTGTGTGTGTGTATGAGAGTGTGTGTGTGTGTGTGTGTGTGCGCGTGTGCGTATGAGAGTGTGTGTGTCTGTGTATATGAGTGTGTGTGCGTGCGTGTGTGTATGAGAGTGTGTGTGTGTGCGTGCGTATGAGAGAGTGTGTGTGTGTGTGTGTGTGTGTGTGTGTGTGTGTGTATGAGAGTGTGTGTGTGTGTGCGTGTGCGTATGAGAGTGTGTGTGTGTGTGTGTGCACGTGTGAAAGGGCGTGCGAGTGTGTGAACGTTAGCCTTCATACACCAGCATTGATCCTGTCACTCGCTACAGGATGCATCGGGAGCACGATCCATCTCAATGACGCGCTGCAAAAAAAACGCATCGACAGGCACTCATCATCGCTTTCTCTCTCCTTCGCGCTGGACGCCGCGTCACTCTGAGCGGCTTAACCTGAGCCGACGGACAGGAGCGCAGCACGCTGGCTCGACGTACACTAATACGCCCCGGGTCCCTCATCGTAAACCCGCAGCACTAAATATCTGAAACGTGGAAGATGAGACGATCTATGCACGTGAGACAGGGGCCCAGAGACCTGGTCCTGACCTGTGACAGACCCCCTGTAGCCTTTCTCCTGCATTCCATCCATTCTGCTCTACACCAGGCTGCCCAGTGGAGGATGGGCTCTCCCTCTACAGCCCGGATCCTCTTGAGATTTCTTCACCGTTTGAGGGTTCTCCCCCCACTGGAGAGTCTTTTTTTTTTTTAGCCGGCGGGTCCAATCAGGATTCTTATGGAAACGTACCGACGGACAGAACGACCGGCCTCACACACACACACACTTTCCCCTCTCCCTTCTCAAGCTTTTCCCCACTAGTTGCAGTCGCGCGCGGCTTCTGTGCGGGAGTCTTGGACGTCCTGTGAAACGCACCGGATGGATAAATCCGCTCCGCTGACGCGCTGCGTGGTCACTTACTACTTGTAGGTCTCGGAGCGGACGTATTCGAAGACGTGGGACACGCCCAGCTGGAACTGGTCCGCGATCGGGGTCACCCAAGGGTTGTTCTCCGCTTTGAAGACCTGCTTGGGCCCCGTAAGGTCCAGGTTACCTGAGGACAGGGGGAGAGGGAGGGAGGGAGAGAGAGAGAGAGACAGGGGGAGAGGGGGAGAGACAGGGGGAGAGGGGGAGAGAGAGAGAGAGAGAGACAGGGGAGAGAGAGAGAGAGGGACAGGGGGAGAGAGAGAGAGGGAGAGAGAGAGGGGGACAGGGGAAGAGGGGGAGAGAGTGAGAGAGAGAGAGGGGGACAGGGGAAGAGGGAGAGAGAGACATTTATTTAAATGTTTGTTGTGATGTGGGTCATACATGTTGTATGTGCTTTCCGTGTTCCTGTGTATTGCTTTTGGTTGCCAATAAAGCAAATTGAAATAGAGAGACAGAGGAAAAAAGGAGGAGAAGACAGACAGAGAGAGAGGTGGAGAAAGAGGGAGAGGGAGTGGGAGGTGCAGGCAGAAAGGACAGAAAGATGAAAACAAAGAGAAAGGTAGAAAAGAGGTGTGAAAGTAAGACAGGGTTTTTGACGATGTTTCTGATGCGGGGGCGGGTCGGGGTGCTAACGTGACGGGTCCGAGCACACAGGGGGGCTCATTAACAGCGCTCGCCATTAGCGCCAGTCTGGCCAAAATAAATCCATTAATGAGAATCCCCGTCAAAGAGCCGACCAATTAAGCACAGGCTGCACGCCAGGCCCTGGATCAGCCAGGAGACACGCCGCCAGGCCCTGGATCAGCCAGCCGACACGCCGCACAGCCCTGGATCAGCCAGCAGACACGCCGCACAGCCCTGGATCAGCCAGCAGACACGCCGCCAGGCCCTGGATCAGCCCGCAGACACGCCGCACAGCCCTGGATCAGCCCGCAGACACGCCGCCAGGCCCTGGATCAGCCAGGAGACACGCCGCCAGGCCCTGGATCAGCCAGCAGACACGCCGCACAGCCCTGGATCAGCCAGGAGACACGCCGCCAGGCCCTGGATCAGCCAGCAGACACGCCGCACAGCCCTGGATCAGCCAGGAGACACGCCGCACAGCCCTGGATCAGCCAGCAGACATGCCGCACGGCCCTGGATCAGCCCGCAGACATGCTGCACAGCCCAGGATCAGCCAGGAGACATGCCGCCAGGCCCTGGATCAGCCAGGAGACACGCCGCACAGCCCTGGATCAGCCAGGAGACACGCCGCCAGGCCCTGGATCAGCCCGCAGACACGCCGCCAGGCCCTGGATCAGCCAGGAGACACGCCGCACAGCCCTGGATCAGCCAGCAGACATGCCGCACGGCCCTGGATCAGCCCGCAGACATGCTGCACAGCCCTGGATCAGCCAGCAGACACGCTGCACAGCCCTGGATCAGCCCGCAGACACGCTGCACAGCCCTGGATCAGCCAGGAGACACGCCGCCAGGCCCTGGATCAGCCCGCAGACACGCCGCCAGGCCCTGGATCAGCCAGGAGACACGCCGCACAGCCCTGGATCAGCCAGCAGACACGCCGCCAGGCCCTGGATCAGCCAGGAGACACGCCGCCAGGCCCTGGATCAGCCAGGAGACACGCCGCCAGGCCCTGGATCAGCCAGCAGACACGCTGCACAGCCCTGGATCAGCCAGCAGACATGCCGCACGGCCCTGGATCAGCCCGCAGACATGCTGCACAGCCCAGGATCAGCCAGGAGGCACGCTGCACAGCCCTGGATCAGCCAGCAGACACGCTGCACAGCCCTGGATCAGCCAGGAGACACGCCGCCAGGCCCTGGATCAGCCAGGAGACACGCCGCCAGGCCCTGGATCAGCCAGCAGACACGCCGCACGGCCCTGGATCAGCCAGCAGACACGCTGCACAGCCCTGGATCAGCCAGCAGACACACCGCCAGGCCCTGGATCAGCCAGTAGACACGCCGCCAGGCCCTGGATCAGCCAGCAGACACGCTGCACAGCCCTGGATCAGCCAGCAGACACGCTGCACAGCCCTGGATCAGCCAGTAGACACGCTGCACAGCCCTGGATCAGCCAGCAGACACGCTGCACAGCCCTGGATCAGCCAGCAGACACGCTGCACGGCCCTGGATCAGCCAGCCGACACGCTGCACAGCCCTGGATCAGCCAGCAGACACGCCGCCAGGCCCTGGATCAGCCAGCAGACACGCCGCACGGCCCTGGATCAGCCAGCCGACACGCTGCACAGCCCTGGATCAGCCAGCAGACACGCCATCAGGCCCTGGATCAGCCAGCAGACACGCTGCACAGCCCTGGATCAGCCAGCAGACACGCTGCACGGCCCTGGATCAGCCAGCAGACACGCTGCACAGCCCTGGATCAGCCAGCAGACACGCCGCCAGGCCCTGGATCAGCCAGCAGACACGCCGCCAGGCCCTGGATCAGCCAGCAGACACGCTGCACAGCCCTGGATCAGCCAGCAGACACGCTGCACAGCCCTGGATCAGCCAGCAGACAGCTCCATTAAAGCTATTTAGCCCACAGCCCTCCGCTTCAGACCGCAGTGCGCTCCTCCCCCAGCAAAGCTGCCGATTAAGTCCCCTTCCCTCTTTCACTTACGCCCACCGCCCTCTTCATCCCGATTAACACGAGCCGCGTACCGAGAGCGACCGCGGAACGAGCCTTTCGCCCGACGCCAGCGGGCCAATCACAGCCGTTTATCGCAAATTCAAACTGAAAGTGCTTTATTGGCATGACAAAATATCCGTTCGTATTGCCAGAAGCATGGCAAAGAGCATTCAAAATTTCAGACAACAAAGAACATCAACAGAATAATGTTATAGTTGTGTATAGATACATATACGCGTACAAATACATATATACGTACACATAAACAGCAATAACAGTCACATAACACGGTAATAACAGCCAAAATAACCGCGTGTTGCTAATTACACCTACAAGGAACTAGAAGAGAGACCTTACTAAGTTCTATATCCTCATGCTACACCTACAAGGAACTAGAAGAGAGACCTTACTAAGTTCTACATCCTCATGCTACACCTACAAGGAACTAGAAGAGAGACCTTACTAAGTTCTATATCCTCATGCTACACCTACAAGGAACCAGAAGAGAGACCTTACTAAGTTCTACATCCTCATGCTACACCTACAAGGAACTAGAAGAGAGACCTTACTAAGTTCTATATCCTCATGCTACACCTACAAGGAACCAGAAGAGAGACCTTACTAAGTTCTACATCCTCATGCTACACCTACAAGGAACTAGGAGAGAGACCTTACTAAGTTCTATATCCTCATGCTATCTGGCCTGGTTCTTTACCGCTAAAAGAAAATTAACACACCATTATGTAGTGTGATGTGAATCTGAAAAAGGTAGAAATTCAAATCAAAGTTTAATGAGGGGTAGGGGCGGGGAGTTTGGGGTGTCAATTACATGCACAGCATCTCCCCTCAGGCGACAGAACGGCTGTCAAAGCCAGATGCACCCGCATCTCCAAATATAATCCATGCAAAGACCAAGGAAACATCGGGAGAATCTGCATCGCGGCGCTCGACCAAGCGAGGCCCATCCCAAAACCGTCGCGCGCACACACACACGCGCACGCGCGCAAGCGCACACACGCACGCGCACGCGATATAATAGTATATGGTGCATATTTTGTATAGTATATATTGTGTATATTGTGTATAGTGTATATAGTATATATTGTGTATGTTGTGTATATAGTATATATTGTGTATATTGTGTATAGTGGATATAGTATATATTGTGTATGTTGTGTATATAGTATATATTGTGTATATTGTGTATAGTGGATATAGTATGTATTGTGTATGTTGTGTATATAGTATATATTGTGTACGTTGTGTATATAGTATATATTGTGTATATTGTGTATAGTGGATATAGTATGTATTGTGTATGTTGTGTATATAGTATATATTGTGTACGTTGTGTATATAGTATATATTGTGTATATTGTGTATAGTGTATATAGTATATATTGTGTTGTGTTGACTCTTACCCAGCTCAGGTGGCAGAACAGTCAGGCGGTTTCCCTGGATGTGCAGCTCCTTGAGCTGGGCCAGATCTCCAATCTCTTTGGGCAGAGAGATCAGATCATTGTCCCTCAGACTCAGCTGTAGAGGGAGAGAGAGAGAGAATGAGAGAGAGAGTGAGAGAGAGAGAGTGAGCGAAAAAGAGTGAGAGTGAGCGTGAGGAGGGATGAAGGGAGGGAGAGAAGGAGAGGAAAGGGGGAGGGAGAGTGAGAGAGAAGGAAGCACCTGACTGTTAGCACTTGACTACGTGGTAACGACCTAGCAGCTAAGGGTTCAAACCCCTGTAAAGGGGGGTGAAAAGACAAACAGACAAAAAGTAAAACTGTGAAAAGACAGCGAGAAGCAAGAAGCCAGCCTAACAACCTGCCTGTTAAATAAACCTGACCGGCATACACGCATGAACACAGAAGCATACACGGACATACGTACAAATAACACAAATAAATAACCATTTCAATTTCTCATCCAACACAATTAACCATCCTTCTTTACGTCGCAGTAGAGGAGGTTTCAGTAGTGCCACTTAGCTCTGATCTGGGCAAAGCTAAAAAACCTTAAATCCATTCTCAAACAGATCTGGGCCACCAGACCCAGACCCGTACAGCAGGCAAACAATAAGATACACAAAAAAAAAAAAAAAAAAACACACACAGAAGTGAGGATTGATTTAGGCGGGAATTTAGATAAATGACTCACTATCTGCAGCTTGGTCAGCTTGCCGATGTCTGGCGGGAGGACCTCGAAGTCGTTGTCGCTGAGATAGAGTGCGCGCAGAGTGGCTGCAAATGAACGAGGTGTGAGCTACAGGCCACAGCCTGATCAATACCAGCAGCCACACCCCATTAATAACCACACAGAGCAGCGGCTAATAGGCAAGCGCACACACACTATGAACGAACACACACACATACACACACACAGACACACACACTATGAACAAACACACACACACACACACTATGAACAAACACACACACACTATGAACGAACACACACACACTATGAACGAACACACACACACACACAGGCACACACACTATGAACAAACACACACACACACACACACACACACACACTATGAACACACACACACACACACACAGACACACTGAACACACACATATATACACAGGCACACTATGAACACACAAACACACAAAATATGAACACACACACGATTAACACACACACAATAACCCTGCCACCATGGGATCCCCGTTTACCAATCAGATCATTTATCTACTCGACCAATCAGGAGCAGATATCAGGGAGACAAACAGAGAGGGGGCGGTCAGGGAAGTTGACGGGGAGGCAGTAGGGGCAGGGGGCGGGGCTAGGGAGGCAGTAGGTGGTAGGGGCGGGGCTAGGGGGAGGCAGTGGAGGGTAGGAGGAAGGGCTAGGGGAGGTGGTAGGGGTAGGGTGGGGACTAAGGGAGGGGGTAGGGGGCAGGATTAGGGGAGGCGGCAGGGGTTGGGATAGTGGGCGGGAGTGGGGGGGTTGGTAGGGGGCAGGAGGCAGGGTTAAGGGAGGCAGTAGGGGGTAGGAGGCAGGGCTAGGGGGAGGCAGTAGAGGGTAGGAGGAGAGGTTAAGGGAGGTGGTAGGGGTAGGAGTGGGGACTTGGGGAGGTGGTAGAGTAGGGGGCGGGGTAGAGGGCATGGCTAGGAGAGGCAGTGGGGGCGGGGCTAGGGGAGGCAGTAGGGGGCAGGAGTAGGGGAGGCAGCAGAAGTAGGGAGCGGGGGCGGGGCAGCGACTCACTGAGGTAGAAGAAGTTTCCGGGCAGAGACGACTCGTTCAGGTTGTTGTAGGTCAGGTCCAGAACCTCCAGAGCGGGAAGGGAGCCAAAACCACGGGGGAGAGAACTCATCCTGTTCATCCTGGAGGGAGGGAGAGAGAAGCAGGGGAGAGACCGAGGGAGGGGAGAGGAAGACAAACAGAGATTTTACATGTCACTCCTCCATCTCCAGAGGTCCTATGTGTGTACGTGTACATGTGAGCGTGTGTGTGTATGTGCGTGTGTCTGTGAGTGTGTGTGCATGTGATTGTGTGTGCGAGTGAGTGTGTGTGTGATTGCGTGTGTGTGTGCATGTGCGAGAGTGTGATTGTGTGTGCGAGTGTGTGCGTGTGAGAGTGTGTGTGCGTGTGAGTGTGGTTGTGTGTGCTCGTGTGCGTGAGTGTGATTGTGTGTGCGAATGTGTGCGCGAGTGTGTGTGCATGTGTGTGCATTTGCGAGTGTGTGTGTGTGCAAGTGCATGTGCATGCGAGCAGGAGCAGGCACGGATGCCTCTGGGCATGCGTTTGAATGCTTATGACTTTCCATCCCGCTGCAGCAGGGACAGGACTCTGGGACAAAGTCACGCAGACCGTGTTTATTTCTCCCGGAGTGGGGGGGGGGGAGGGGGGGGTTTGGAGAAGGAGCTTCAAATTGATTTTGAGGTTTGTGTACAAAGCAATTACAAAGGGCCGGGCGCGGCAGGGCAAACCCAATCAGAGCGTCGGCGAGTGTCCCAGAATGCAGCAGGCCGGCTTACTCGCCTCAGATTACACCACCTCAACGCACGTCTGCCCGCCAATCAATACACCCCGCCACGTCGGACGCGCGCGAGATTGGAATGCTCCCTAATTCCACATGACATTGAGCCAAATCCGCTATCTCTGCTGATCTCTCCATCTTAAGCAGAACTCCGGGGGATTTCTCCTCCCAAACTGTAAATGCTAATTTAGGGGGGGAAAAGACAAAAAAAAAAACAAAAAACTGAGAAACCAAAAGGGAAAAAGAAGCACCTCTTCCTTCCCTCCCTCCACTCTTCCATCTTCCTCCTCTCCCTCCTCTCTCACTCCTTCCTCACTCTCTCTCTCAGCCCAGGCACTTCTGGAAAAGCACAGAACTGTGTCCCTTTTGGGCAAAGGACCCCAGCGCCGGGCCTGGAGGACCGGACGGTCTGCTGCTTCTCTTTATTAAACACCAGTAGCCACACCGAAGCAGGCCAATGCAGCAGCGTTCAACTCCAGCGGCTTCCCCAGTGAGCCACGTCTTCCGTCAGGGGCAGGGCTGAATTCCAGCCAGCCGATTGGCGAGTTACGCGTTCCATTTAAGGGCAGGGCTGAATTCCAGCCAGCCGATTGGCGAGTTACGTGTTCCATTTAAGGGCAGGGCTAAATTCCAGCCAGCCGACTGGCGAGTTACGTGTTCCATTTAAGGGACAGGGCTGAATTCCAGCCGGCTGATTGGTGGGTTCTGCGTTCCTTTTATGGGCAGGGCTTAATTTCAGGAAGACGATTGGTAAGAGGCTCAGCTCATTTACACACTGCAGCGGGTGAAAGAGGGAGACAAATCTTATCCTGACTGCAAGGGGTCAGCAGAGGACAGAGAGAGAGAGAGAGACAGAGAGAGAGGTAGAGGACACAGAGCAGAGGACAGAAAGAAAGAAAGAAAGAGAGAGAGAGAGAGAGAGAGGTAGAGGACACAGAGAGCAGAGGACAGAAAGAAAGAAAGAGAGAGAGAGAGGGGCAAAGGACAGAGAGTTGAGGACAGAAAGAGAAAGGCAGGTAGGATACACAGGGACAGGTAGAAGACACAGAGATTAAAGGGGTGAGGGAGGAGGTGTACCCCAGGTTCAGGTGTTTGAGTTTCTGCAGGCTGCTGATCTGGGTGGGCAGCTCCTCGATCTGGTTGTTGAAGACGTTCAGCACCTCCAGGTTCTTCATGTCGGCAACGTTGGGAGGGACGGCTGCGGGGGCAAGAGAAGCCATTTTCACCCTCTGAAGAGCAGGTTTTTCAGAATGTTTCCCCCCCCACCCCAAGGTTCTAAGTGAGTGTTCTAGAGCTCCATCTGCTTTCAGTCACCGGTGGTGATTGTGACATCAGCATTAGAACATTCAGTTAAGAATATTTGTGATCTTACACCTTAAAGGGTTAACTATGAACATTCCTCATGGCTTTAATTCAACCTCACAGCCAGACAGGGCGCTTGATCCTGTAGGAGAGTGATTCCCAAGCCTCTCCTCGCTGACCGCCAGCTGTATCCAGGTATTAGACGCGTTCCACCTCAAGCACACCTGACACTAATCCAGCCTTGATTACTTCAATCAGGTGTGCCTGAGGAGAAACGCGTCAAATACCTGGGTACAGCTGGGGGTCAGCGAGGAGGGGGTTTGGGAACCGCTGTCCTATAGGACAACCAGACGGTCAGATCCGCTCGGATACGGAGAGCTTCACCTCGCTAACGATGAAGCAGAAACAGCGCAGATTTGCCCAATCGTATTATCGTACATGAAGGGACTCCCGAAACAATGACACCAGTAACAGGGGCGTGGCCAATGACCCTGTCATTATGCCACGCCCCTTCAGGAATAATCCTGCACAGAACACACCTGATCGTTTAACCCTTTAAGGTGTGAGGTCACTAATATGTGATTGGATTGTTCTTAACTCAACATTCTAACGCTGATGTAATGCTGATTCACTACTGGTAATGGAAAGCAAAGAAGTTCTAGAACACTGACTCATAATTTTGATAAAGCAACAGGGAGGACCACACAAACATTTTCTTTCTCAGTTACAAATTAACAGCACGATCGAACCACCTTCGCTGTGTGTTTCAGCACTATGTCAGCGAGAAAACCACACAAATGAAACACGCGGAGGACTCTGCTTCCTTTAAAAGGGCAGAGAGCAAACTGAAGGAAGAAGGGAAGAACAGAGGAGGAGAGAGAGAGAGAGAGAGAGAGAGAGCGAGAGAGAGAAGCCGCAGGAGAGGAGAGAGCTGGCGTGTGCAGTGAGTTATCAGAGCTGAGCCTGCCTGAATGCGTTCGGTAATCACACCCCCAAATCCTCTCTGTGCCCCCCGTGATTGGAACGGTCAGCCTCCGCAGAGCGTCCGACCTGCCCCCCACTCCCCCTTACAACCCCCCCCCCCCCAGCTCCTGCCCAAAACACTCTTTCACAAACACTCTCATAACCAAGAGGGTCAGGAGCAGAGAGAAAAACCCATCCTTTTATTTTCTCACAGCGTGATGAAGGGACACGAGCCTGACAGCCTGCTCAATTACCCCCCCCTCCCCCCGCCCCCGGCTCCCCCCCGGCTCCCCCCCTCAGTTCAGCAGGTACAGAAGATTTTCCACAAGGGAGCGCTCTTCCCTCCGGTGGGAGGGGGCCACATACGGGAAGGGCCAGTCTCATCCAGAAAGGGCCAGTGTGGCAGCAATCAACCACTAGAGTCTTTGCTAAGCACCGTGAACAGCAAAATCAGGTGTGTGCACCCGCACTGGCCCTTTCTTAGATAAGACTGGGGACCCCAGCTCTAAAACATGAAACGCACATAACTAAGCAACAATTAACAGCTTGTTCAAATTAATTAACTACCTAAACGGAGGGGGGGGGGGGGGTCCCATCATACAATTATAGCTGAAGCCCTGGCTCGAGTACTGACACTAATAAACACTGGGACTGTTTAGAGCAGTGGTGTCCAACCCTGGTCCTGGAGAGCTACAGGGTCTGTTGGTTTTTGTTTTCACCTTAAAATCAGCACCCAATTGAGACCCAAGACACCAGGTGAGGTGAGATAACTGATAATCAACCGCTCTAATTGATTCATGAAGTGCAGAGTCACTATGACAATCAGCAGACCCTGTAGCTCTCAAGGACCAGGGTTGGAGACCACTGGTTTAGAGGCCGAACACCCAATGCTATAAGTAAGAGCCAGAATGGCAGAAATTCCACAGATTGGGAGCATTATTTCCATTTTTACTTTTAGGCAGGCCAACAGTCTCACTCAAACCACAGAAATAACACATTGTGCTTCCAAAAAAATATTGATATTAATAAATCCTCACATCTGATTTAATGCTCAAGAAAAAGATGGGGGAAAAAAACAGAGGGTTTTAGTGACAACATCACGAGTAATGTTACAGAGAGCGAGCAGTGTGTGCACCACAAAGCAAGTTCTACCGTCCATCAGTATTTCATTTAGCCAACATAGCAGAGAACCCGGATCCTAAATCATGCGCTGATCACACGTCAACAGCGTGGGTCGACATTATCAACGTCAATTGGGAATCTGGATATTTTCTGCCGGGAATTTTAAATGGAAAGTGTACGTGTGAACAGTGCTGGTAAGCGAGCTATTAAAACGGCTAGAGTTTTGCACGAAGAGCCAGCCGCGGTATACTAATCTCATCCTGACCTCATCGCATACACACGGGTGTAATGTTAACGGTGTTTGTGTAAACGGCTGGACCGCGCATCGCCTTCGGAAATACCAGGTTAGCAAACCGGCAACCTCAAAGCTATCGACTCAGGACGCTAACCGCTACGCTAAAAAATCAGCAAAGCTGCAAACCCTCCGAGCCTGACCACCGGTTGAGTGACAGGGACCCAGACAGTCGTCATGGAGACATCAGTTCCCACAGCGCATCTCAAGCTTCTGCAGACATATCAGACGCTCAAACGCATAGTCTCAACGTAGGATGTTCCATCTCCCTGTTGCCGAATCACAAACAAACACTCATGTCGCAGGCATCTGCTGAAAATTCGGTCAAAGCCCAGGCACGACGCCACGGTAACGATAATTATGTACTGTAACATAGCAACAGACAGTATTGTTACCAACCCAAACATCCCGTAGAGGGGATGGAAGAAATGCTTAATCTGAGCATCTGGTGAGACTAAAGAATCTATGGCCAAGTCTTGTAAACTGAATCTGTATCGTGGCATAATATCTAAGGGAAAGCAATTCCTTAACAAAATCTATTTTAATCCCCAAGCTGTTTTCTTCCTCCTCCCGCAAAGCCCAGTTGTATTCGTCGTTAACGTTAACTTCCGAAGGGCGTACGTTTGTCTATAAACTGTGCTGCTATGTTCGTTTGATGATCAGAAACGCTCCAAAACAGACCCACACCATCCAACATGGTAGAGCTCATTTTCTGTGACAGTGTCTCCCTCTAGTGTTCAAATGCAGCATTGACACCCCTTCAGGTCAGGGGTCAGAACAGACGGGAAAAAAACATGCAAGTTTACCCGTGTATACTTGGTGCAAACTTACAATAACACATATGAACATTTATATACGTGTGATAAATGTTTTGCAATTACTGTTTGCTGTAGAAATGTTTCATATTAGATTCTAACATACTTCAAGTTCAATAAGCAAGCACAAACTCAAATGCCACCATTCACAGCGGGCGCATAAGTATAATCTACCTTCCCCCATTAGAAATGAATAACGGGGACAAAGTCGCATACAAGTGAACTCACACCGGCTTGTGGAAAGAGAATCTGGTCACGTGATTACACTGCACAAACGCTGTCAGATCAGAAAGGGAAAGAACAAGAAAAATTAGTCAAACTTACTCGTTAGTTTGTTGTGGCTCAGGACTAACTGGGTGATGTTGGACAGAGTGACTGAAACAAAAACACAAAGATGAGATTTTCACTAACTCGTTCCCGTTCAAACAGTCTACAACCAGTGCGGAGTGACTTTCCAACTGCATCCAACGGACTAAAAGGGTGCAAGACCCAGAAATCGATTAAGTCACAGGCAAATCCGAGTAAATTGCAAAAAGTTGTCGCGAAGTGTTTAAACAAGTGCAAAAACAATAACAGCCCCCAGCCGTCGGAACTAAACTCCACAGTATACAGACTGAAACTACGTATTCTACTTTTAAGTCTCATCAGAAACTGTCATCCAAGTTACGAGTTGCTGCACATAGTAAGTAACATCGTAAAATCACGCCGTGACCCTATGGGTCAGGTAGCAACTGGAATGCCCGGTGCCGTTGGAGCCCTCGTAAATCCCCAAAGGTATTAGTCAAATAAGATCTAAATCTCTGTTGTGACTAGATGAGATATTGACCCGATAACACAAAGGATTGGGGGCTGAAAATAGGAAACGATTAAAGAAGATAATTACTTACAAAGCCCAGGAACATCTAGCATGTTAGATATGCCTCTGTCACACATATCCACTTCGGGCAAGTTCTTCTCCCGACTCTCCTCCACGATCTTCTTCAAAGACTTTGACATTTTCTACAACAGAAGCATAAAAGGGAAAAGACAATCAGCTCAGACTAAGCGACATAAGCATGCCTCGTAGATGAAAAAAACCGAAGAAAGTTTGGTTGCTCGCGAGTTAGCAAACGCTGACCAGTCTGTTAGCAACACAGTTGTAAATAGTACATTATGAGACGCTGGGCAGTCAGGAAGTTAGCCGGCTGGCTAACGTGGCTAGTTAACCAGCTTTCTTTGCAAACGGATAACACGTTTAGATTCCTTACATGTTGGTTGGACGACTGACAAACAACCCAAATGCGATTCTAACCCGTTGAAACTCTCTCGAACCAATTTGCTAAATTGTTTTGCACAAGGATAACGGGCTCCCAATCCGAAAACTGCTGTACAAAAAAGAATCGCACACACCCTGGTCAACCGGAAGTCGGTGTGTTTGTTCCTTAAATTCTCTGCATTCCATAAAAGGACACTTCCTTCAGATTTATGCAGGTCAGGAATTCAGTCGGGTAGATCTCCCGTTGTATCCAATCAAATTAAGGCATTCCTCTGGGTATTACTTTAAAATTATTCTGTTCTGACCAATAAGGATTGTCTATTTAAGATGATTGGCCGACGTTTGTTTGGGAATGGGAGGAAGTTGCAACTGAAAGGCGCTCCGCAGTGAAACAGCGCTCCAGGCTCTATTTTCCACAATGTTGGCTGTGTTGCCTACAGGCTTAAAAAAATGTTAGAACAATAACGCTATTCCAACTTCGCGAGGCACATGAACAAATTTAAAGGAGCATATTATTAGATATTTCTCACGTTGTAAAGTTTCATCGTGTCTAGTATAGGGAAACGGTTACAGGCGGGTTTTTAAATGGTTACAACACATTCATATACTAGTAAATGCTCAAGTGTTGCTAGCAAGGTAAGTCTGAGCTGAAGTTATATCTTCTCTCAAATTTTGCTTTGCAAAGACCCTCTGTTCTTTTCAAAATTCTGTTCAAATTAGTATTTCTAAAAAAAATGTTAAACAGGTATTTGTACAAGGTAAACAATATTGTTTGACTGATGCTTCTTTTTATTCCATTTTCTGTATTTTCAGATTCTTTACAGAATTCCAGATCAGAATTAAGCAGGATTTTCGTCACAGTTTCTGTTAACTGTGCCCATAGGTCAGATAGATATGAATAAATATGAATGCTTTGAATAGATAACATTAAGGAAATGTATATATTTTAAAATGCATTCTGCACTGGCGATCAACCATGGCCTCAACAATAAGAGTCAGCCAGCTCGAAAATATTCCATAAATTCCTTTCTTCTCTTCATTATAAGAGAAAGTAATTTTCAGAAAATCTTCACAAATTGTACACAAACTCAACACAACACCCTGTATTTTATTTTAATAAAAACATAAATAAAACATATTTTTAAATTTATAAACAATTATTTATAGACAAATGCTTTCATCAACAATATTTTTAAATCACATTTTTGACAATTTACATGTTTAAATCTGATTGGTGAGAATGAATGTGTGTTGCGTGAGTGTGTGTGAGCGGGCGTGTGTGTGTATGTGTTTGTGTGCGTGAGTTTGTGCATATGTGTGTGAGTGTGTGTGTGTGTGTGTGTGCGTGTACGTGTGTGTGTGATCTCCTCAGCTGCTCCAGGTGAGTCTGAATCCAGAGGGCATGGTGGTGTACTGTCCCTGGAACTGGATAAAGACTTGGTAGGAGGAGGCGGTGAACAGAGCGATGTTGGTCTCCTGTAGGAAAGTCACAGACAGAACGACCTCAGAAAACAGCGAGGCTGGCGCCCCCTAGAGTAAAACCGCAGCAATAACACTGCAAAGTGTCTGGTGATCTGTACAGCTCTAATCCACTCCTCACATTATCCACAGTCTCTGGTCTCCTTTCAGCCACCTGCTTTCTTTATGTGTGACTTACAATTCAATGCATTTTGCTTTTTTCATACATGCAGTTTGGCAAGTTTAAAAATCACCAAAGTTAAATTTAACATTCCAAACATTCCAGGCCCATGTATACTTGTGCAGTGTGGGAATGTAATTATTAAATTCTGCTTTCCAGTACAAACCAATAAGGCTCTAGCTGTTAAGGGGACTAACTCAAGGACTAAATTCAGTCAAGCTAACTCAGGTACTAAATTCAACTAAGCCAATTCAGGTACTAAATTCAGCTGAGCTAATTCAGGAACTAAATTCATCTGAACTAAGGGACAAAAATCAGGAGAGCTAACTCAGGTTCTAAATTCAGCTGAGCTACAGTAACTAAGGTACTAAATTGAGCTTAGGGGCAGTATACCTGAATGCAAATACATTCCTGTTGAAAACTGCAACCGAACTTCATCAAACAAAAAAAATGACAATAATGATTGTACTGGCATGATTCTGGGGGAAGGACCAAAGCAGTCGGGGGTACGTACAGCACCACAGTAGGGTCCCACAGGTGGGCCAGTGGCGTCCGGCCCGTCGTAGAGCTTCAGGAGTTTGTTCTGACAGTCCCCGGGGTCGTCAATGCTGATCTGGGCGAAGGTGACGGTTACCACGCGTCCCACAGGCACTTGGACGTTAGCGTAGGTGCCGGGGAAACTGGGACTGGTGAAGGAACTCTGTTCTCCATACAGTATCCCCCCACAGCCTGGAGCACACACAAACACATATGAATACACACACACACACATTACAGTATCCCCCCTCAGCCTGGAGCACACACACACAGACACATATGAATACACACACACATTACATGCGCGCACACACACACACACACACACACACAATTACCGGATATCATTCACCAATCAGGTTCTCTTTCTAACCAGACTCAAAAACAGGCCACAGTTCATAATAAAGCATTTGCATTATTTATTGATTTATTGAACTCTTCAATAATGAAATAATCTGCACCCAGTCAATTGTTGCCCAGTTCATTCAAATAAAAAAAGTTTTACATGCAGATGATGTAGTGTTTCATATAAACAAAAAATAAACAAGTATTTTTAATGTCTTGTCTTTCTTTCTTTTAAGATTATATATTTATTTTCTCCTATACATTGAGCGGTAACATAGCTAATTCTATAAACATAAAAATCATATCACTTATTCTCACTGGGAAATAGGGTCATGTAATCACTTTTGTAATCAACAGACATTTCTCATCAATTGAGTTAAAAACGTTAAATTTAATAGGTTAACATAATATTTAAAAGTAAATTATGATAGAATAAACATAATATAATTATAAATAAATTCTCGCTCTGATTGCTCTTGAAGTGAAGAGGATTCCACTGAGTCCCTAACTTTCAGCACCAGCATTTATATCTTCCCATTTGGAAGAATGTGATTGCATGCATGGCATTCAGATTTGCCTTCAATTGCTCTTGCGTGTCCACTTTAGAGGTTGCAGTGTGCCTGTCATTAATGTTAAAGATGAATGTCATCTCAGTGCGATCCCACTGTGTACAGTTTAATGGTAGACCCTGCAGTGTTAGCATAGAACCCAGGATAGAGGGGCTGAGTGAATGTGGTATGGACTCTATGCAGGAGGGTCATTGTGTGAGAGATGCTGTAGAAGGACAGAGTTCCAGCCCTGTGATCCAGGTACACTCCTATTCTGGAGAAGAGAGCAGTAGGGAGTGTGGTCCATGTCATATTGTGATAAAAATAATATTTGGAAGGAGAGCACCACAGGCTCCAGGACTTGTCATTATATCCAAAGAGAGCATCATGACCCCATCCTTTCCTCATTATCCCTTCATATGACACTGCTATATAAACATCCCCATTCCCACTCCACTCAACCTCCCAGTAATGGCGTCCAGACAGACCCTCTCTGCACAGCACTTGCTCCCAGTAGTCAAATCTGGCTGGGTGATCAGGATATGACTGGCTCTCTTTGACACGGGTCACATGTCTGTCCCCCTTGGACAGAGACAGTTTTGAATAAGCTGTGATGGGGTCCAGTGTGAGATGACAGTAATCTGAAAGAAGTGGAGATAAATATTTCAATCCAGATAGTACTAAACATGATAGTTCAAATCTCTAAATAGCAATTAAATTTACAGTTGAACTGTTTTTTTTTTATTCAAAATGCACCAAAATTATGTTTTATTTTATTATTGACAAAAATATTTAATATTTAACTACAACAAACTTGCTAATGTGCTTGCAACCTAACTTCTGCGATCACAGGTTGTTTATCCATCTGGACAATTAATATTGCCAACTAGTTAGCTAGGTGGTTATGAGCAAGCTTGTTATGTTGACCTTATTTTCCCATGCACTGAAAAATAAACAAAAAATTATGTTCTTAGAATATGCATTATTACCAGTTCAGATATTGTAGTTTACAAGACAAAGGGACCTTGTTTTCTAAAAGACAGCTGAGGCTCTTATTCTGATGATCTGAATGGCCTCTACTGCAAGTGAACTAGACTCCCAAATGAGCTGATAGATAAGGAGCACTAAACCAATAAACTCCACCCACATATACCTGTACACACACACACATACACACACACACGCAAGTACGCACACACCCACACACACACCCCACACACACACATGCACACACATACACACACACGCGCGCACGCACACACACACATGCCCACACAAGCCCATAGATATGGTAACATGGCAAGTAGACAATTCATTGAATGCATTAATGTTCCACAATGAGTTGACTTTACAAAGATGCAATAGAACAGATTATAGATGAAGTTACTGGTACTGGGAAGAGGGAACTACAGGGTATGGGTGTTTCATTTAAATGTTCTGCTCTTGAATGGAAATGGACTTACACTGTAAGAACTCCTCTCTAACTGCGGGTTGCGGAATTTGCAGAATATCAACCTCTTTCACTGCGGTACACAAAGAGACAGAAGCAACACTTGAGATATGCCCATGACACAGAAAATGCCCTTACATTTCCAAAAGATTTAAGAAAAAACTTCATCTTAATAGTTTCTTATTTTCACATATTAATTGAACTTCAATTTTACATGTACGTTTAACTGGATGAAATGTAGCAAATCTTTTTTCCTCTACCTGATTCAGTGATCTTCAGTAATCCCCTTTTGCAAAAATCCTCCAGTTGCTCTTTCAGTTCAGAAATCGATTTGACTGCAGCTTCAAAGGAGACGTGTGGACTGAAAGTGGATAAGTTTCCAGGTACATCAGGGGCACAGAGAGGCTGACAGTTCTGCAGACAGACAGGCAGACAGCCAAACAGACAGACAGGTGAATGGTCTCAATCTATATTCCTGTGCAGATGCCTGGAGCAGATCTTTGAAAATGAAGAACATGCCTCACCATGTACGTACAATGTACATAGTGCAGACTGTCAGAGAGCCAGTGATGGTACCTGGAGGAAATTAATGTGATCCTCTATGTGTGAAAGCTGCTCCAGCTCAGCATTTCTCCTCTTCAGCTCAGCAAGCTCATGCTCCAGTTGCTTGAGGAGTTTTTCAGCCCTACTCACTTCAGCCTTCTCCTGATCTCTGATCAGCGCTATCACCTCAGAGCACCTTCTCTCAATAGAGCACATCAGCTCAGTAAAGAGTCTCTCATTGTCCTCCACTGCTGTCTGTGCAGAACACTGTTAGGAGACACAGAGAGAGGAGGACATTTTAACAAGACTTTTCACTCAGCTCTTACAGGGACCCCAGGCAGCTTGTTCCAAAAAGTGTGCCTCAGTGGGATTGCGCTCCACAGGGGGGGAAAGTGGCCCAACACTGGGCTCCTCACTGGTTGACTGGAGGAGAGCTCTGACTGAGCCCTGAAATGGTTCTTCCAGGAGCCAGCTATTGTCTTCTCCTCTGGTCAGTACCCACCTTGAGCGACTGTACAGCCTGTCTCAGATCCTGCAGCTCCTTCTCTCTCTCCTGGATTCTCTGCTGAAATTTACTCTGTGTCACCCCCAACTGCTTCTGTTGATCACAAATATAATTTATCCAGTGTTAAATTATGCAATTTCTTGGAAGTTATCCTTATGCTAAGGATAGGAACAGCTTTTCCAGGATCATGTAAAAAGCAGATTTAAACTGACAGTTGACCTATAGCAGAAGTGATGATTTTAAATGACTCATCAAACAGCCTGACCTGGAGGTTAGGTAAGACTGAATTCCCAGCAAATATACTATCTGTCATCACAGTAAAAAAAAAAGAGAATGGAATATTATGCGTAATAATTTCAGTCCTTACCTGTTTCTCAGTCCTTTCTGTTGCAGCTGAGACTGTATCATGGCCTTTGTGTTTATCCATCGTACACAGATAACAGATACACTGCTGATCGGTACGGCAGTAAATCTCCAGCAGTTTGTCATGATGAGGGCAGATCTTTTCCTGCAGGTTTCCAGCAGCTTTGACCAGCTTATGCTTCTTAAGAGGAGGAGATTCATAATGAGACTGGAGGTGAGTTTCACAATAAGAGGCTAGACACACCAGACAGAACTTGACGGCTTTGCCCTTTCTCCCAGTGCAGACATCACACGCCACGTCTCCAGGTCCAGCGTAACAGTGAGCAGGAGGAAGAGCTTGGAGTCCTGTCTTCTTCAGTTTTGCCACCACTTCAGCTAGCGTGGTATTTTTTCTTAAAACAGGCCTTGGAGTGAATGTCTCTCTGCACTGGGGACAGCTGTAGACTCCAGTATGATCATGCTGGTCCCAGTAGCCCTTAATACATCCCATACAGTGACTGTGTCCACAGGAAATTGTCACCGGATCCTTCAGCAGATCTAGACAGATCGCACAGTGCAACTGGTCCTGATCTAGTAAAACTCCAGCTTCAGCCATTTTGCTGCTCACACTGACAGAGATAGAGTTTAGTTTAATTTCTCATAAACTGTGAGTCAGACGGAGCAGGAGTGGGTGTTGTTTCTCTTAATCTGCGTGAGAAAGAGCAGGAGATATTTCCTTGCTTCTGAGTAGACCCACCTATTAACTGACCTTTGCTATTTTACGGCACACACTGACAGAGATAAGATTTGTTTCTCTGTAACTGTGACAAAGAGAGTGGGAATGACTTCCTGGTTCTGCCCACAGTTGCAGGTGTGATGGTGGACTGAGGCCAGGCTGAGCACAGCAGAGCTTGTTGAGAGAAAGCTGTGATCTGTTTGGTCGTACCTGTTTCTGACCGGAGGCTTGGTTAGTGGGGTCAAGCCAGAGTAGGTGAATAGTGGGGACAGTACCAGCACAGAGCATGCAGTCACTCAGAAACTGTAAACTTATGTATTTTATTTTCACACACCTAATGCACTCTACAAACAGTCAAATGAGAAGTTTTGTTCTTTTAAATGAGTGCACTTCTATATATGTCCATTTTGCGTGAGTATCTGATGATTTTATTGGCTGACGTACCAAAATGTCCAACGGGGAGATATATTCCTTATAGGTCTGGAGGATCTGTGATGTAATCAGCAGGAAAAAGAATAACACTCCATTACTGATGTATGCATGTGATTGGTTGAGTATGAGAACAAGTAATGATGTGAGCATGTGACTGGTTGAGAACAAGAACATGAGGTTGCAGAGGCCGACCAGAGTTTGGCTGCAGCAAGAGTTTCCAGACTGAACTTGCTCTGTGCATTTTATGTGCTTCACTCATTTTTTTTTCACCAGCAGAGGGCAGCAATATACAGCAAATGCAGAAACATATAAGACTGAGCTTGAAAAAAAGCAGCAAGTTAGGTTAAAAAATATTTTTCCTCAATGGGAAGAAGGTACACTCACAAACATTGATGAGGAAAAAGTCAAAAGAAGAAGAAATTTCAGGAAGTGTGGAGCAGCAGCACAAAAACTACAAACTGTGGGAGACAGAATCCTTCCGGAAACAGACCTAACAGCCCCCCCTGCTGGGCTCTACTGGGAATCTCACCTGGTTTTTCTGCAGAGTAATGTCATAAAAATCTTTTAACTAAAAAATGGGTGTTCACCTTTTGTAATCTGGGGAAGGGGTTAAATAATATGCTTTACTTGCAGCGAGACTCTGCCAATCATCTCTCACATTGAGAAATTCTGTCAGCATCTATCAGAGGTGAATCTCAAGCAGCCAGAACCCGCCTTCCCAGGTAAAGCAGAGCTATATGGCTGGGGTAGGTGAGGTCCAGGATAGTATCTGATACCCTTCACTACTCAGGTTCTGTTTCTAACCAGACACAAAACAGGCCACAGTTCATAATAAAGCATTTGCATTATTTATTGATTTATTGAACTCTTCAATAATAAAGTAATCAGCACCCAGACAATTGTTGCCCAGTTCATTCAAATAAAAAAAGTTTTACATGCAGATGATGTAGTGATTCATATAAACAAAAAATAAACCAGTATTTTTAATGTCTTGTCTTTCTTTCTTTTAAGATTATATATTTATTTTCTCCTATACATTGAGCGGTAACATAGCTAATTCTATAAACATAAAAATCATATCACTTATTCTCACTGGGAAATAGGGTCATGTAATCACTTTTGTAATCAACAGACATTTCTCATCAATTGAGTTAAAAACGTTAAATTTAATAGGTTAACATAATATTTAAAAGTAAATTATGATAGAATAAACATAATATAATTATAAATAAATTCTCGCTCTGATTGCTCTTGAAGTGAAGAGGATTCCACTGAGTCCCTAACTTTCAGCACCAGCATTTATATCTTCCCATTTGGAAGGCAGGTTACAGAAAAGACCATCAGTACTATAACCGTTACTCTATCATATGTTTAAGAGCATGTATACATTTTATAAATCATATGGAAATCAAGTGTAGATGCTTCCCAAAATGAACAGTGAAATCACATTTGCAGGGAGGTATGAAGTACGTAATGCTCGGAAGAAAATAAAAAAGTGCTCTGCAAACCCCACACATTGCACATAATTGATCCCTTACACATACACTACATGGCCAAAGGTATGAGGACACCTGAGATCTAACATCTCATCCAAATTATGGGCATTAATATTGCTGCAGGAATTTTCTTCTGTTCAGCCAGAAGAGCATCAGTGAGGTCAGGCACTGATTAGGCGACTAGGCCTGGCTCGCAATTGGCTGTGCAATTGAACCCAAAGGTGTTGGATGGGGTTGAGGTCAGGGCTCTGTAAAGGTCCATTTCTATATGGACCTTGCTGTGTGCCCGGGAGCATTGTCATGCTGAAACGTGAAAGGGCCTTCCCCAAACTTTTGGGGAAGCTCAGAAAAGTCAAGAATGTGATTGCATGCATGGCATTCAGATCTGCCTTCAATTGCTCTTGCGTGTCCACTTTAGAGGTTGCAGTGTGCCTGTCATTAATGTTAAAGATGAATGTCATCTCAGTGCGATCCCACTGTGCACAGTTTAATGGTAGACCCTGCAGTGTTAGCATAGAACCCAGGATAGAGGGGCTGAGTGAATGTGGTCTGGACTCTGTGCAGGGGGGTCATTGTGCGAGAGACGCTGTAGAAGGACAGAGTTCCTGCCCTGTGTTCCAGGTACACTCCTATTCTGGAGGAGGGAGCCACAGGGAGTGTTATACATATTTTGTTGTGATAAAAATAACATTTGGAAGGAGTGCACCACAGGCTCCAGGACTTGTCATTATATCCAAGGAGAGCATTGTGACCCCACCCATTCCTCATTATCCCTTCATATGACACTGCTATATAAACATCCCCTTTCCCACTCCACTCAACCTCCCAGTAATGGCGTCCAGACAGACCCTCTCTGCACAGCACTTGCTCCCAGTAGTCAAATCTGGCTGGGTGATCAGGATATGACTGGCTCTCTTTGACACGGGTCACCTCTTTGTTCCCCTCGGACAGGGACAGTTGTGAATAGGCTGTGTTGGGGTCCAGTGTGAGATGACAGTAATCTGAAAGAAGTGGAGATAAATATTTCAATCCAGATAGTACTAAACATGATAGTTCAAATCTCTAAATAACAATTCAATTTACAATTTAACTGTTTTTTTTTTATTCAAAATGCACCAAAATTATGTTTTATTTTATTATTGACAAAAATATTTAATAAAGGATTCACACACAATGTGTTTCTAGTATTTACAATAATTTCATGGAATTAAAAATGTCAGGCATTTATATTTAATGGATATTAAAAATGTCCCATTCATTTTAATTTAATTTATATGGCTCCACCTTCAATATTTTGAAGTACAAATGTGTGTCTGTGTTCATGTGTGTGTATGTATACCTATTAAGTGTGTGCAACAAAGTCACTCTCCGTATCTATTCAGATGCCAAAATTATCTGTGTCTGTATGCGTATTTGGAAATAAACTGGAAGTAGGTGTGGCCTAAACTGAAAGTGACAATGAGAAAATATAGAGAAATCTATTTTTTTTCCAACTTAAAAATAGAGCTTTCATTAACTACAACAAACTTGCTAATGTGCTTGCAACCTAACTTCAGCGATCACAGGTTGTTTATCCATCTGGACAATTAATATTGCCAGCTAGTTAGCTAGGTGGCTATGAGCAAGCTTGTTATGTTGACCTAAACAAACAATTATGTTCTTAGAATATGCATTATTACCAATTCTGATATTGTATTTTACAAGACAAAGGGACCTTGTTTTCTAAAAGACAGCTGAGGCTCTTATTCTGATTATTTGAATGGCCTCTGCTGCAAGTGAACTAGACTCCCAGATGAGCTGATAGATAAGAGGCACTAAACTAATAACCTCCACACAGGGCATTTATTTAAAACTAAAATAAACATGAATTATTTACATATACTGTACCCGCATACACACATACACACACACACTTGTACAAAATGATCCACAATATATTCGTATGCCTACAGAGATGATAACTAGGCAGTTAGATAATTAATTTATTAATGTTCGATAGTGAGCTCACTATATTAAGAGGCAATAGAACAGATTATAGATGAAGTTATTGGTACTGGGAAGAGGGAAATACAGGGTATGGGTATTTCATTTAAATGTTCTGCTCTTGAATGAAAATAGACTTACATTGTAAGAACTCCTCTCTAACTGTCGGTTTTGGAATTTGTATAACATCAGCCTCTTTCACTGTGGTACAGAAAGAGACAGAAGCAACACTTGAGACACACAGGTCACAGAAAATGCCCTTACATTTCCAAATGATTTAAGATAAATTAACTACATCTTCATATTTCGAAATTTTCACATATTGATTGAACTTTACTTTTACATATATATTTAACTGAATAAAATTTTGCAATTCCTTTTCCCTCTACCTGATTCAGTGATCTTAAGAAATCCCCTTTTGCAGACGTCCTTCAGTTGCTCTTTCAGTTCAGAAACAGATTTGACTGCAGCTTCAAAGGAAACTTGAGGAATGATAGTGGGTATGTCTCCATGTCCAGGATGGGCACAAAGAGACGGGCAGTTCTACAGACAGATAAACAGACAGACAACAGTCTCAAATCAGATTCTGTCCAGATACCAGGAGCAGATCTTTGTAAATGAGGAACACGCCTCACCATGTATGTACTGTACAATGTGCATACTGCAGTCTGTGAGACAGCCAGTAATGTTACCTGTAGGAAATGGATGTGATCCTCTGTGTGTGAAAGCTGCTCCAGCTCAGTGTCTCTGCTCCTCAGCTCAGCAATCTCCTGCTCCAGTCGTTCAAGGAGTCCTTCAGCCCGACTCACTGCAGCCTTCTTCTGATTTTCGATCAGAGCTATCACCTCAGAGCGTTTTCTTTTAATAGAGTGGATCAACTCAGTAAAGAGTCTGCTGCTGTCCTCCACTGCTGCCTGTGTAGAGCGCTGTTAGGAGACACAGAGAGAGGAGGGATGTACATTTTAACTAGGCCTTTCACTCAGCTCTTATAGAGACCCCAGACAGCCTGTTCCCCGCAGTGCAGCTCAGTGGGACTGAGCCCCACGGGGCTGGAAAGTGGCCCAACACTGGACTCCACACTGGCTGACTGGAGGAGAGCTCTGACTGAGCTCTGAAATGGCTCTTCCAGCAGCCAGCTGCTGTCTTCTCCTCTGGTCAGTACCCACCTTGAGTGACTGTACAGCCTGTCTCAGGTCCTGCAGCTCCTTCTCTCTCTCCTGGATTATCTGCTGAAATTTACTCTGTGTCACCCCCAACTGCTTCTGTTGATCACAAATATAATTTATCCAGTGTTAAATTATGCAATTTCTTGAAAGTTATCCTTATGCTAAGGATAGGAACAGCTTTTCCAGGATCATGTAAAAAGCAGATTTAAATTGACAGTTGACCTATTGCAGAAGTGGTGATTTTAAATGACACATCAAACAGCCTGACCTGGAGGTTAGGTAAGACCGAATTCCCACCTTTAAGCCAAGATGATCTCTGTCATCACAGGAAAAAATAAGTGTTATGTGTAAGAATTTCAGTCCTTACCTGTTTCTCTGTCCTTTCTGTTGCAGCTGAGACTGTTTCATGACCTCTGTGTTTATCCATTGTACACAGATAACAGATACACTGCTGATCAGTTTGACAGTAAATCTCCAGCAGTTTGTTATGATGAGAGCAGATCTTCTCCGGCAGGTTTCCTATAGCTTTTACCAGTTTATGCTTCTTAAGAGCAGGAGATTCATAATGAGACTGGAGGTGAGTTTCACAATAAGAGGCGAGACACCCCAGACAGGACCTGACAGCTTTGCGCTTTCTCCCAGTGCAGACATCACATGCCACGTCTCCAGGTCCAGCGTAACAGTGAGCAGGAGGAGCAGCCTGGAGTCCTGTCTTCTTCAGTTTCTCCACCACTTCAGCCAGCATGATGTTTCTGCCCAGAACAGGCCTTGGACTGAATGTCTCTCTGCACTGGGGACAGCTGTAGACTCCAGTATGATCATGCTGGTCCCAGTAGCCCTTAATACAGCCCATACAGTAACTGTGTCCACAGGAAATAGTCACCGGATCCTTCAGCAGATCTAGACAGATCGCACAGCGCAACTGGTCCTGATCTAGTAAAACTCCAGCTTCAGCCATTTTGCTGCTCACACTGACAGAGATAGAGTTTAGTTTAATTTCTCAGAAACTGTGAGTCAGACGGAGCAGGAGTGGGTGTTGTTTCCCTGAATCTGTGAAAAATAATCAGCTTCTGAGTAGACCCACCTATAAACCGGCCTCTGCTATTTTACTGCACACACTGACGGAGTTAAGTTTTGTTTCTCTGAAACTGTGACAAAGAGAGTGGGAGTGACTTTCTGGTTCTGCCCACAGTTGCAGGTGTGATGGTGAACTGAGGCCAGGCTGAGCACAGCAGAGCTTGTTGAGAGAAAGGTGTGATCTGTTTGGTCGTACCTGTTTCTGACGGGAGGCTTGGTTGATGGAATCAAGCCAGAGTATAAAAATCAATGACGACTGTACCAGCACGGAGTCTGCAATCACTCACAAACTCCTCCTTATATTTGTTATTTGTGCAAGTAATGTTCTCTACAAACATACAAAACACAGGCAAAAATGGCTACAGCTGAATGCACTCAACGTGCAGAAAGATGATTCATTTTTCCTCCGGCCCTCTATTGGTTACAGTGCCTGTCAATCACCTTGCAGGACCTTCAAGTTTCATTCAGTGATGCAGCCCAGACCATAGACATGCATATTTATCTAGACAAGGTAAGCACGCCCTCAGCCAACCTAAGCTGTGAAACCCTAGTAGTAAGCTTGTAGTGTGCATGTCTTCGTTGTTGAGGGCAAAACATTAAGCTCCCCATTAAAGTTAATGGGGAATATCAGACTTTTGAAGGTAACATAAAACTTCCCCGACGGTATTTTGAAACTCTACTGACGACCGTTACATTTCATATGAAAAGCAGATTGAAAAATAGGCATTATGTAATAAAATATGCACATTTTGATAAATATTTTCCCAAGACCTCTGGACCGAGACAACCATTGATTCAGATACTGCTGCACATACAGAAATGCGAAGTAGAGGCCATTTCCCGATACTTCCTAGGCTTCACTGACTAGCCACTCCTACCCTCTCCAGATCCTACGGACGCACTATGGCCCAGATCCTCTTCAATGCTGAACTCCGGGTGGCAGGTTGGAGTTTGGCTCAGTTGGCTAATTAGCTGTATCCACCAGTGCCCGTTCACTCGTTGGGAAACAAGCACAAGTCTTTCGATTCCCCTCATGAATTTATAAAAGAGCTAAAATGTGTCAGATTGTACATGGGGCTTATTATTTAATTGTGATGAGAAGTAGGAAATACAGAAAATGAATACAGGACTTCTTGCCCTTCCCTTATCTAGAGAATATGAGAATATGGAAATTTGTTTACCAGAAGAGTACTTTCCAATTATTAGGTGTGAAAAATGTAAAACCAGGAAATTTATAGAATTTTAAAAATAATTTATTAAATTTTCATGGCTGGAGCTGAGGACTGAACTGACAAGCTTTACCTGTGTCTGATCATAAGTGTATGCTATTATTAAAAAAGGAATCTAGACCAATTCATGTTTCTTTGCTGTTTTGGCATGCAAAGAAACACAAGAACATAAGGAGAACAGGCCATTCAGCCCATCTAGAACATACAGTACAGTACAGTACATCTATAGCTTAAGAACATATGATAATGAGGAAGACAGTCCATTCAGTACATCTATAGCTTAAGAACATATGATAATGAGGAGGACAGTCCATTCAGTACATCTATAGCTTAAGAACATATGATAATGAGGAGGACAGTCCATTCAGTACATCTATGGCATAAGAACATATGATAATGAGGAGGACAGTCCATTCAGTACATCTATAGCTTAAGAACATATGATAATGAGGAGGACAGTCCATTCAGTACGTCTATAGCATAAGAACGTATAGCATAAGAATGTACAGTGTCCTCCATATTCTTTGGGACAAAGATATATTTTGTCTCGATTTGGCTCTGTACTCCACAATTGTTTTTTTTTTCAAACTAGTCACATACAGTTCAAATGGCTTTTATGAAAGGCCTTTACGTACATTTTGGTTTCAGCATGCAGAAATGACAAAACTCTTTACCACTCTGCCCATCTATAACATGAATACATATGAACTTTGTCACACGGCATGTGACACACCTTGGGGGGGGGGGGGGAGGAGGGGGGGAGGGGGGGGTGGAATGCCGAGACACAGGGAGATGCGGTAATTCCGGTTTTAATGGTATGTACCGCATTTTTCATGCAGACAGAGAGCTCATTCGCTAAATAAACCGACAAAGCATTCTCGCCAAATGCAACCCAGGTATATACACCTACTTAACCAGTAGCTAGGATGGGTCAAATGCAGAGGACAAATTACCCCACGGGGTTCAATAAAGCACATCTTATTTTAGCTGCGTGCCCCAGATTATCACAATTCTCTCTCCCTCTGCTTCCCCCAGCCACAAATACAGAATGAGTACAAGCCATGCAGCCCATCTAGAACATAAGAACATATGAATACATAATGAGGAGAACAGGCCATGCATTTAATTTGGAACATAAGAACATGTGAATACAATGGTGTTTCCCGGTACTGCCGCATTCTCTCTGCCCGGGGTGTCACATTGGCGTGCGACAGTTGGTGCCAAAACCAGGGAGGGAGCGGTCTTGGCGTAAGCCGAATTAGCCTTCTACGTCATGTAGATGTCAATCAAGATATCCAGTCGAAAATTTGTTGCACCCCACAAATTCGTCAGTTTAATTTTTTAATACGATGGGAACACTCAGCACCTGATTGACTAGATTGGATTCGGCTCAATGTTTTTTCAAACTCTATCATATTCTACTTAAACAGACCACTAAAATATGAAAACTGACTTAAAATCTACCTCACAACAAGAAGGTGCATGGTTCGAATCCTGGCCAGGGCCTTTCTGCGAGGAGTTTGCATGTTCTCCCCGTGTCTGCGTGGGTTTCATCCTGGTTGCCCAGTTTCCGCCCACAGTCTAAAGACATGCAGGTTTGGTTAACTGGAGTCTAAATTTCCCATAGGTATGAGTGTGTGAGTCAATGGTGTGTTTGCCCTGTGATGGACTGGCAAACTGTCCAGGGTGTATTCCTGCCTCTCGCCCAATGCACACTGGGATAGGCTCAAGCGGGTGTAGATAATGGATGGATGGAAAAACCTACCCTTGAAAGGGTTAAGGCAAGATCACAATTATGTGTTTAGAATGTTATTTAAGGAACATTCTAATACTGGTGTCACAATTACTACTGGGAACAGAAAGCAATGGAGTTCCAGAACATTGAAAAATTTTGAAAAAAAAAAAAAACCACCAGCTCCAGGTCACCACAGTGATAATTATTTTCAAATTTTCTATTGAAAATGTAATGGGAAGTGTCTCTTGTTTTAATTCATGTATAATGACTGCATAGTGTTACATGTACAATGACATGCAAAAAAATAAATAAATCAATAAATGGGCAAACGTCATAAATTTTAGGGTAATATTTTGGTGGGGTATGCATATTGAATACTCTCCTATTTTTTCAACTGTTAATTGTCTTGTCTTGTGATGCTAGAATAAATAAGGTTGGTTCAAACCTCCATGTGACTAAACAAAGATGCTGTTAAAAAATGTTCAAAAGACCCTGCAGTTCCTCTAATTTAAACAGGTATTTGCACAAGGTAAACAATATTGTATGACGGATACTTCTTTTTATTCCAAATTCTTTATTTTCAGATTCTTTACAGAATTCCAGACCTGAATTAAGCAGGATTTCCATCAGTTTCTGTTAACTGTGCCCATAGGTCAGATAGATACAAATAAATATGAATGCTTTGAATAGATAACATTAAGGAAATGTATATATTTTTAAATGCATTCTGCACTGGCGATCAACCATGGCCTCAACAATAAGAGTCAGCCAGCTCGAAATTTTTCCATAAAGTCTGCTGGTTTCTTCATTATAAGAGAATGTCACTGGCAAAAAAGCTTCACAAATTATACGCAAACTCAACACAACACACTGCATTTTATTTTAATAAAAAACATAAGTAAAATATATTTTTTAATTTATAAACAATCATTTATAGACAAATGCTTTCATCAAAAATATTTTTAAATCACATTTTTGACAATTTACATGTTTAAATCTGATTGGTGAGAATGAGTGTGTGTTGCGTGAGTGTGTGTGAGTGAGTATGAGTGTGTGCATATGTGTGTGAGTGTGTGTGTATGTGTGTATGCGTCTATATGTGTGTGTGTGATCTCCTCAGCTGCTCCAGGTGAGTCTGAATCCAGAGGGCAGGGTGGAGTACTGCCCCTGGAACTGGATAAAGACTTGGTTGGAGGAGGCGGTGAACGGAGCGATGTTGGTCTCCTGTAGGAAAGTCGCAGAGAGAACAACCTCAGAAAACAGTGAGGCTGGCGCCCCCTAGAGTAAAACCGCAGCAATAACACTCTGCGAAGTGTCTGGTGATCTGTACAGCTCTAATCCACTCCTCACATTATCCACAGTCTCTGGCCTCCTTTCAGCCACCTGCTTTCTTTACGCGTGACTTACAATTCAATGCATTTTGCTATTTTTTCATAAACGCAATTTGGTAAGTTTAGAAATCACGTTAAATTTCAAGTTAAATTTAACATTCCAAACAAGTATTTCTTTAACATTAAAGCTATGGGAACACGCAAACCTATTCCAGGCCCATGTATACTTGTGTAGTTTGGGAATGTAATTATTAAATTCTGCTTTCCAATACAAACCAATATGGCTCTAGTTGTTAAAGGGACTAACTCAAGGACTAAATTCAGCTGAGCTAACTAAGGTGCTAAATTCAGCCAAGCTAACTCAGGTACTAAATTCAACTGAGCTAATTCAGGTACTAAATTTAGCAGAGCTAATTCAGGAATTAAATTCATCCGAACTAAGGGACAAAAATCTGGAGAGCTAACTCTAGGTACTAGGTGCGTCCAGGTACTAAATTCAGCTGAGCTACAGTAACTAAGGTACTAAATTCAGCTTGGGGGCAGTATACCTGAATGCGAATACATTCCTGTTGAAAACTGCAGCTGAACTTAATCAAACAAAAAAAATGATAATAATGATTGTACTGGCATGATTCTGGGGGAAGGACCAAAGCAGTCGGGGGTACGTACAGCGCCACAGTAGGGTCCCACAGGTGGGCCAGCGGCGTCCGGCCCGTCGTAGAGCTTCAGGTAGTTGCTCTGGCAGTCCCCGGGGTCGTCGATGCTGAACTGGGCGAAGGTGACGGTCACCACGCGTCCCACAGGCGCTCGGACGCCCCACTCACAGCGGGAGCCGTTAGCGTAGGTGCCGGGGAAACTGGGACTGGTGAAGGAGCCGTGTTCTCCATACAGTATCCCCCCACAGCCTGGAGCACACACACACACACACATATGAATACACACACACATTACAGTATCCCCCCACAGCCTGGAGCGCACACACAAACACACACACACATGAATACACACACACATTACAGTATCCCCCCACAGCCTGGAGCACACACACACACACATGAATACACACACACATTACAGTATCCCCCCACAGCCTGGAGCACACACACACACACACATGAATACACACACACATTACAGTATCCCCCCACAGCCTGGAGCGCACACACACACACACACACACACACATGAATACACACACACATTACAGTATCCCCCCAAAGCCTGGAGCGCACACACACACACACACACACACACACACATGAATACACACACACATTACAGTATCCCCCCACAGCCTGGAGCACACACACACACACACACACACACATGAATACACACACACATTACAGTATCCCCCCACAGCCTGGAGCGCACACACACACACATATGAATACACACACACACATTACAGTATCCCCCCACAGCCTGGAGCACACACACACACACACACACACACATGAATACACACACACATTACAGTATCCCCCCACAGCCTGGAGTGCACACACACACACATATGAATACACACACACACATTACAGTATCCCCCCACAGCCTGGAGCACACACACACACACACACACATGAATACACACACACATTACAGTATCCCCCCACAGCCTGGAGCACACACACACACACACATGAATACACACACACATTACAGTATCCCCCCACAGCCTGGAGCACACACACAAACACACACACACACACACACACACACACACACACATGAATACACACACACATTACAGTTTTCCCCCACAGCCTGGAGCACATACAGACACAGGTATGAACACATGCACTCACACACACACACACACACACACACACACATACACACATATGAACACACACATGGCCACAGACACACACACACACACACTACTGCATCCCCCACAGCCTGGAGCACTGTCCTGACTGACAGTAACCCCGCCCGCTCGTACCCTGCGGAGAGGAGGCCCAGGTGATCTCGAAGCCGTCGCGGACGCCAGAGTAGTCGGTCTTGAAGCGCAGGAAGAGCTCATTGGCTCGGGGGAAGATGGGGTCGGGCAGCGTGCTCCCACAGAACTTCCCCAACAGAGGGGCGGAGCTTGTGCTGCCATTCCGCACCTGCCACACACACACACACAGGGTTAGGGGACCTGCACTGGGCAAAAAGGCCGTCCACAAAACTGCCTGACTCAAACAGCAGGTGCGCGTTACTGTAGATAAGGGCATTTTCCACCTGGGAATTAAACAGACCCTTTAATCCAGAGCGATTCACAGCATTTATGTGTTTTCCATCCATTCCCAATGCAGAAAAAAAAACTGGAGGGTTCCAGTTTTATCCAGATATCCGATTCGGTGTGATAGTCTTGAGCGAAAGTTTTATCGCGTCAACACGCATATTTCCAGAAATTTTCGCACACTCCCGGACCACGTCTGGGATCGGGGTTTTCTGGACTCCCGATTCATTCATGGACTCTGCCCACACTGAAATTTTACGGTGTGTCCTGAGATGTGGACGGCCATGTCTGGTAATTTATGCCTAGTGTCTGGACGCCATACCACATTTTACCATTAATAAAACAAAGCACTTACGAGAGTAACCAACTACATGAAAAGTAATTATGTAAGAAAACACAAATGTAAAAAAAAAAAACTCAAATATTTTTGATCAGGAGGTCTGAGGTTCCAGGTCAGGGCACTGTACCCCATGGTACCCACAAGTGAGAGATGTCAGTCTGACGTCAGTCGATAGACGTCAGTGAAATCGACAGTGTTCAGAAATGTAAGCTCGAGTGGCTCAGTCGATGGACTGCTGGGGTGTCTGCTGAGGGGAGAAATGGGGGCTTTGGAAAAAAAGGGGGAGGAGGGGAGGATCCAGGGCAGGGTTTGGGGGGGGGGGGGGGTTGTGTACCCTACCTCCAGGAAGTCGTAGTTACAGGAGGGGTGGTTCTCCACACTGAAGCTGTGGAAGAAGAGGGAGATGGAGCTGTTTTGGGGGGCGCGCAGGACGGTGGTGCAGTCCATGTTGTGGGGGTACACCTCGGGCCATCCCGGGCTCTTCAGGAACCCATAGGCCTGTTCATACACCCTGCTGCAGCCTGCAACAAGCACGACCCAAATGCATTTCTTTCTCTGATCTTCTCTGGCTACTGGCACGAGCACGCAGGCGCAGGCACACACACACACAGACACACAGACGCACGCACACACACACACACACACACACACACACACACACAGACACACAGACGCACACACACACACACACACACACACACACAGACACACAAACACACACACACGTGCCACAGTGTACCAGCGATCTGACTGGTCAGGCAGAAGCGTGTCACAGTGTACCTGCAATCTGATTGGTCAGGCTGAAGTGCGTCACAGTGTACCTGCAATCTGATTGTTCAGGCAGAAGCGTGTCACACTGTACCTGCGATCTGATAGGTGAGGCTGAAGCCGTTGCCGGGGGCGAAGCTGTCGGATTTGAAGGTGAGGTGCATGGTGCGCCCGTAGCTGTAGAAGTCGGGGACGTGCGAGTCCGTGCCGCAGAACTTGTGCGTCTGGCCGTAATCTCCCTGTGAGGTACAGGACAGAGTTAACCTCCCCAAATCTCACTCTGTCTCCCTCTCTATCCTCCTGTCTGTCTCACTCCCTCGCTTTCCCCCCCTCCCTCTCTCACTCGCTCCCTCTCCCTTCTCTCACCCCCCTCCCCCTCTCTCCCTCCCTCTCTCCCCTCTCCCCCTCTCCCTTCTCTCACCCCCCTCCCCCTTTCTCCCCCTCCCTCCCCCTCTCCCCTCTCAACCCCCCCCCACCTCTTTCTCCACCCCCCCCCCTCTCTCACCCCAGGCCAGTCCTTCATCTCCAGGTAGTTCTGAGTACAGCTCTGGCTGGGCTGCAGGTGGAACTGCTGCACTGCGATTTTGACGCTCTCCTGCGCTGGCGCGTCCAGGACCCAGCGGCAGGAGGTGTACTCCGGGTAGGCGCTGGGGTAGAAGGGGGAGGTGATGGTCTGGGCGGAGCTTGTGGCGTTCAGGATACCTCCACAGATCTCTGATTGACGGGGAGAAGTTACAGATCAACACATTCATCAGAAGCTCTTGACACTGAGAGAGCGGGGTCGGCCATTTTGCTTTGACACAAAGGGCTATGATGTGAAAATATTTCAGCAGGCAGACTCTCTCCCACTCTCTCTTGCCCCTCTTCCCTTTCTCACTCTTTTCCCCTCTCTCCATCTCCCTCTATTTTTTATTACTACCAAGCTGCAGGGCATTCACACACAGTCACGCGTGCATTCACTCACGCTTCGTACTCGCGGTGGCATGGGGACAGTGTTCTTTCAGTGCTCAGCGCAGAGAGCTGAACATCTGGCGTGCCTACGGAGTCTGCGGTTTGACTGACAGCGTGATCGACAGCTCAGCGCCCGAGCGCAGAGGGGCTGGGGAGTGGAGGGCAGGTCAGTGGGCGGGGCTTACTGTCGACCGCCCGGTAGGTGGCGTTGAAGCCGCTGAGCGACACGGAGCTGTCCGTGACGAAGCGCACGGTCAGGAAGTTGCCCGTGGAGACGAAGGGGGCGGGGACGGTGCTGCCGCAGAACGTGCCCACCAACGGGAAGTTGATGTTGTCGCCGTCATAAATCTGGAGGAAGGAGAGCGGGAGAGAAAGGGATAAAGAGAAAACGAGTAAGAGAGAGAGAGAGAGAGAACAGGGGAAGGCGAGAGCGAGGACTTCACCTTAATGTGTCATGTCATATGGGCAGGTAAATGCACCTGGATGTACAGTTATATCTGCAGGTGAGTGAACGATAATGTAGTCATATGTGCAGGTAACAGGTGAGAGTCTACCTTGACGTAGTCATATCTGCAGATGCTTCCAAACGCGCTCTCTAGGTGGAAGGCGGTGAAGGTGAGGTTGACCACCTTGTTGGTTGTCATGGCGATGGTCCACAGGCAGTCCAATCGCGGCTCGTACCTGCCATCCAGGTCAATGTCCGGAGAGCCGAACCCTCCGGTGGGCGTGCTCAGGTAACCCCCACAACCCTGCTGGGGGCCTGGGGCACGAGAGAGAGAGAGAGAGAGAGAGAGGGAGAGAGTGAGAGAGAGAGAGAGAGAGAGAGAGAGAGAGAGAGAGAGAGAGACAGTGAGCAAGTGAGAGCAAGTGACAGAGAGAGAGATTTTTTTATAACTGTACAAAGGCCTGCTTTTACAATCGAAGTGTGTCAACAAGCTTTCTTTGTGTTACTGCAGTTTCAACTCTAACCAGCAGGGGTCTGTATCAGTCCATAAAATAAACAGGTCTTTTTTTTGAGGAGTGAGAAATGAACTGCCAAACGTCCCCATGTTTATATTACAGTACATAGGCAGATTAGAAACCCACGTACCGTATATCAAATCCGGAATAGAACCTCATTGGCTCATCAAACATGATCATAACAAATGACTCCTCCTTGGTGAATGTACTGCAGTAGAGGGGGGTATAAAGAACTGCGGTTGAAGAGGGTGCCAGTTCAAATCCCAGGTGGGGCACTGCCACGGTAAGCTAAGACCTGAATCACCAAGCTGTGTGAAGGTATAAGCTGTGTAAGTCACTCTAAATAATGCGACATGCTGCACGTCTCTGTAGCACAGTGACGGAGAGCTCCAGCTGACGGGGGTGGTTTGTATCAGTTTCGCCCTAGATCGGGGCAAGTTCTCTGTTGCAGGGCAAGGACCAAAAAAGCTTTCCAAACAGTCTAACCTAGTGTCCCTGTCCCAGAGCAGACCAGTCCCAAAATGTTCCTGTCCCAGAGTGTCCCTGTCCCACAGGAGCCCTGTCCCAGAGGTGCAGACCCGGTGGTAAGACTGCATCTGTCTGCAGGCTGCGGGCGTCCGCTGTCGTTTCTCATGAAGAGGAAATGAGACCCCTCACGCCTCCCTGCAGCTGTTTCCTCTTCAGTGAGTAACGCTGTACGGCGAGCAGATGCTCTGACCACCAGAGACTCGGGATTAATGTCTTTGCTAATGGTGTGTGCATGCGTGTGTGTGTGTGTGTGTGTGTGTGCGTGTGTGTGTGCGTGTGTGTGTGTGTGTGTGTGTGTGTGTGTGTGTGTGTGTGTGTGGGAGGGGGAGTGTGTGTGTGTGTGTGTGTGTGTGTGTGTGTGTGGGAGGGGGAGTGTGTGTGTGCGTGTGTGTGTGTGTGGGGTGGGGTGGGGGGGGGACTGTATGTGTGTGTGTGTGAGTGAGTGTGTGTGTGGTGGGGGAGATGGAGTGGGTGTGTATGTGTGTGTGTGTGAGTGAGTGTGTGTGTGGTGGGGGAGATGGAGTGGGTGTGTATGTGTGTGTGAGTGAGTGTGTCTGTGTGTGTGGTGGGGGAGATGAAGTGGGTGTGTGTGTGCGTTTGGTGTGTCAGATGATGTAATGCAGCACACACAGAACTCCTGTGCTTCAATGCCCCCCTTACCCCCCCCCGCCCTTGTATTTTTTTGTTCCTAATTTGCTCTCCCATACATCAGCCCGGTTTCCATGCCGACCTGAGACCCCTGCATGGCATTTATAACGTGGGAATCACAGCAGTCCTCTAATCTCAGAGCAGCCCCCCCCCCACTATTCCTCAAACCCATGCCCGCCCCCCCCCCCCCCCCAGCCCCACCCCCGTCCTCTTCAACCCAATGTCAGCTTTATGACCATAAACAAGTGAGTTCCTGTTTCTCACTGCCACACTATACTACATTAAGTAGAAAACTGAGCAGAATTCGTGCCGGATTCAGGATTCAGATTCCTGTCCCCTTCTAGTTGCTGTTATTTTATTACCCCCCTGTTTGTAGTCACATGTCTGATCTCGATCTGTTAAAATGGGCCTCTGGCTAAACCCCAATGGATGCGTCCCACCCCCTGCTCGAAAAAAGAAAAAAAAGAAAACAAAAGGAAAGAAAAGAAAAGAAATCTCCGGAACACCAAACGCCACATGGCCGGCAGTGATTGGCTGAGGGCGCGAGTGACTCACACTGTAAATATGCCCTTGTGCGTAATTTTACCGCCGTTGCGGATTAAGGGGGGCACAGCGGGTTCAGCAGGCGGCGGAGAATAGCATGTGCGTGAAATCTGGCGGGAAAAGCCTCTCCCACAGCTCTCCCCTGCGCCCAGTCCAGCAAGGATTCCAGAACCTCAAGTAACCCACGGCGACGTAACCCTGACGACCAGCCAGGCGGAAAGGTTTTTCTACCTCAGCTAAAACTTCGCTAAGAAAACAGGCCTGCTGGCTGTAGCATAATAAGATTCCTCACACCATCCGACACCTAGGGAAATAATGAATAATTAGCCATTCCTGGTTATAATGTGTTATAAAAGTATTATAATCAGTTATAAAGCTGTTATAAGCTGTCGGCTTTTTCAGTTGCCGTTGCAGTGCACTGCGTCACTGGTAAGCCCAGGTGT
>NC_049204.1:60583917-60601417 GCF_013347855.1 Anguilla anguilla | reverse complement strand
AAAACATCCCCAGGCCCCAGAGGGAACGGGACCTGCCCCCTGTAAAACATCTCCAGGCCCCAGGGGGAACAGGCCTGCCCCCTATAAAACATCTCCACGCCCCAGAGGGAACAGGCCTGCCCCCTATAAAACATCTCCAGGCCCCAGAGGGAACAGGCCTGCCCCCTATAAAACATCTCCAGGCCCCAGGGGGAACGGGACCTGCCCTCACCTTGACGAAGCTGCCCTGGCACTGCCCGCTGGAGTCTGGGATCTGGAAGTCGCTGGAGAAGCTCATCTCCAGGTGGTACCCCTCGTGCCCGATGACCCGCCAGGTGCACTCACTGTTCGGGGGGAAGTTCTGGGGGTACCCGGGGGATTTGATGGTCCCGCTGTCCGCGTGGATCACCCCTCCGCAGCCTGAAAACAGCCAATCATCACCGATATCCTACCCCATACCATTTTACAGCCGCGAATGTTTTGCGGCACGAGTGTGTTTCACGTATGCGGCGCCCGTACCGGAGGAGTCAGCTGACCAGGTTGCCCGGAAACCTCCCCGGGATACGCTGTGGTCAGCCAGGAACACCACGGCCAGCTTGTTGGACCCTGATTGGATGGTTCCAGGCGAGGTGTCCCCGCAGTACTGGCCAATCAGAGGGGACCCTGGGGACCCTCCATTCATGATGGTGACCGAGTCCCAGGAGCACTGCTGGTGAGGCTCCACTTGGAAATAAGTGAAGGTGAGCTGCAAAGGACAGGAGGGGGGGGTGACTGTCCCATGTGGCATGTCGTGTGCAAATCCACCTGTCACTGTCCTACGTGCCATGTGCAAACCAACCTGTGACTGCCCTATGAGTTGTGTGCAAACCCACCAGTCGCTGCAATACGTGCAGTGTCCAAATCGACCTGTCACTGCTGTATGTACCATGTGAAAACCATCCTGTCGCTGGGTCTATAGGTGCTGAAGCTCATGCAGACTCAGTGTGATGGGTTTATAGGTGCTGAAGCTCATGCAGACTCAGTGTGATGGGTCAACAGGTGCTGAAGCTCATGCAGACTCACTGTGATGGGTCTATAGGTGCTGAAGCTCATGCAGACTCAGTGTGATGGGTCTATAGGTGCTGAAGCTCATGCAGACTCACTGTGATGGGTCAACAGGTGCTGAAGCTCATGCAGACTCAGTGTGATGGGTCTATAGGTGCTGAAGCTCATGCAGACTCAGTGTGATGGGTCTATAGGTGCTGAAGCTCATGCAGACTCACTGTGATGGGTCTATAGGTGCTGAAGCTCATGCAGACTCCGTGTGATGGGTCTATAGGTGCTGAAGCTCATGCAGACTCCGTGTGATGGGTCTATAGGTGCTGAAGCTCATGCAGACTCAGTGTGATGGGTCTATAGGTGCTGAAGCTCATGCAGACTCCGTGTGATGGGTCTATAGGTGCTGAAGCTCATGCAGACTCCGTGTGATGGGTCTATAGGTGCTGAAGCTCATGCAGACTCCGTGTGATGGGTCTATAGATGCTGAAGCTCATGCAGACTCACTGTGATGGGTCTATAGGTGCTGAAGCTCACGCAGACTCACTGTGATGGGTCTATAGGTGCTGAAGCTCATGCAGACTCCGTGTGATAGGTCTATAGGTGCTGAAGCTCATGCAGACTCAGTGTGATGGGTCTATAGATGCTGAAGCTCATGCAGACTCAGTGTGATGGGTCTATAGGTACTGAAGCTCATGCAGACTCAGTGTGATGGGTCTATAGGTGCTGAAGCTCACGCAGACTCAGTGTGATGGGTCTATAGATGCTGAAGCTCATGCAGACTCAGTGTGATGGGTCTATAGGTACTGAAGCTCATGCAGACTCAGTGTGATGGGTCTATAGGTGCTGAAGCTCATGCAGACTCAGTGTGATGGGTCTATAGGTGCTGAAGCTCATGCAGACTCACTGTGATGGGTCTATAGGTGCTGAAGCTCATGCAGACTCACTGTGATGGTGTGGCCCTCGGGGGCCTCTAGGAGCCAGGCGCAGCGGCTGGGGCTGGGGTAGTTGTTGGGGTAACCAGGACTGGCGATCACACCCCCCTCTCCGGTCTGCAGACCCCCACAGTCTAAAGAGGAGGGCGTCCCGTCACAACCCCACAGTGCTCACACGCACCCCAAAGAGAGGACCCACCAAACCCCCACACTCTGCGGATGTTCCGTTAAGGTAAGGGTTCCCAAAATTTTAGAACCCATGACCCCGTTTAGTCTTCTGCAGAGGGCAGATATTATAGTTTTTACCTCCGACTGCCTCCACTTACTCTCTTACATACTCATCCTTTGGATTCACACCCAGGTCATTTCATCTGGTAATCGGTTGTTTAAAAGTTATTTATTTATTTGTCCACAGAGGACCTCCTCCCCCTTTTTTTGTTACAGCGATATTCAGACAAACAACAGACAAACAGCCAACCAGACACAGAGCCACACAGTAAAAATGTAAAAACCCAGTTTAGCGAAACTGGAGAGCAGAAACGATTCGCCGTTTCCACGTCTTCATCCAGATTTACGACACCCGTCTCGTCCTGAGTGACAGGTGTCGGTCAGGTTACCGTGGCGCCGCCCTCACTCACCGGTGAAGCTGTACTTGGCCTTGAAGCCGAGGTCTCGGACAGCCTGGTCGGACAGGAAGTTCACCCAGAGCTCGGAGGTGAACACGACCACAGGGATCGACGGCCTGGTCTGGCCACAGAACCGGGCCAGAAGCTCCCCGTCAGAGTCACCTGCAGGACAGACAGACAGACAGACGGACAAACAGGCAGGCAGGCAGGCAGGCAGGCAGGCAGACAGGCAGACAGGCAGGCAGGCAGGCAGACAGGCAGACAGGCAGGCAGGCAGGCAGACAGATATGTAGGCAGACAGACCGGCAGATATGCAGGCAAGCAGACAGACAGACATGCAGGTAGGCAGGCAAGCAGGCAGACAGACAGACAGACAGTCAGACAGACAGGCAGACAAACAGACAGGTCATTCAAAGCAAATATACTTTTTCTGAAGGGGTCATAAACAAGTGATTGATTTTGGAATGTACAATATTCCAGAATATCATCCACATTTTGAAGTTTTAAGTGCGTCCAGACAAAGCCCCCCCAGTGTAAAGTGATGTTAGTGGTGGCCCCCCCCAGCAGCGCCCCCTGGTGGCCGCTCGCTCACCCATGCGCAGCTCGATGTAGTCCCACTCGCAGGTCTGGTGGTGCTCCAGGTGAAGGTCTTCGATGATCACCACGATGGAAGAGTTGACGTGGCCAGGGTTCCGGATCAGCCACTCGCAGTTCAGATTGTTGCTGTAGTTGCCGAGGCCGTAGCCGGGCGAGGTGAAGTTACCGCCCTCGGGGTCGTCAAGGATACCACCACACTCTGTGGGGGCGTGACCAGGTGGGGGTGGGGGTGGGGGTGGGGGTGGGGGTGGGGACATGGAAGTGTTAATAGGATGGGGGAAGATGACTCCCTATAAAAGCCATCAACTGAGTTTAAGAAAAGATCTTCGTTACAGCAGCTGTGGCATCTCAGATTGAAATCTTAAATCCAGAGTTTGAGGACAAGATGGATCTGTTCAGCCAGCTCATAACTGCTATGGAAACAGCCGTTTATTAATTTGCTATTGTTATTCTGATGTAGACTGTGTAGTCTTTGCCGAGTAGCATTAATAAGTGAAACATTTCTTTAAATGAAAACTCATTGCTCTTGTTTCAATGTTAGCCGAGGTTAAGGCTGCGATCCCGCCGCTATGGGGAAGGAGCCATGGGGGCGGAGTTATGGGGACGGAGCCATGGGGGCGGAGCTGTCTCACCCGCCGCCTCATCGGAGGAGTAGTCCGCGGTGAAGCCCCCGTTGGAGACGGAGGCGTCGGTGGAGAAGACCACGGTCATGGTGTTCCCTGTGGACCGCACCTGCGTGCCGGCGCTGACCGTGCCGCAGAAGCGCTGCAGGTGAGGGGCGTTGGGCGCCAGGCCGTTTATCACCTGAGGGAACAGACCCGTCACCATCACAACATGGCTCCGCCTCGCTGTCGCCATGACAACCACCGCATCTGACAGCACCGGACCACGAGCAACCGGACCTGCTCTTCAGCACGGGGTACACATTCACGCACACACACACACTCACTCACACATACGCACACACACCCACACACACACACACGCATACACACACACACACTCTTGAGTATACTATTCTGCGTGTGTGGTGAGCCTAATGGGGCTGTGGCACAGGCCCCCAGACCGTGGTCCTGGCTCAACACAGATGAAGGAAACCACAGAGGAAGAAAACGGGCGGGGCTCTCACGTCCACATAGTCGTAGAGGCAGCGGCCGTGGTCCTCCAGCCGCAGGTCGTTGATGGTGAGGGTGACGCGGCGGCCGTGCGGGACGCTGATCCTCCAGTGGCACACCCTGCTGTGGGGGTACAGGTTGGGGTAGTTCGGGGAGGAGATGGTCCCAAAGGCTGCGTTCAGGTCACCTCCACACTCTGAGAGACGGACGGAGGGAGGGAGACAGAGAAAGAGTACGTGAGAGAGAGCGAGGGAGAGAGAGAGAGTGAGAGATAGGGAGAATGAGAGCAAAAGAAGGGGAGAGAGAGGGAGGTAGAGGCAGAAGGAGAGAGATAAAAAGGAAGCAAAGGAGAGAGAGAGAGAGAGAGAGAGAAAGGAAGAGAGGGAGGGGAAAAGAAAGAGGAGGGGAAGGGAGAGAGAGACAGGCAGAGAGAGAGATGGAGGCAGAAACAACCCTAAAGTCAAAGGAGACAACATGAGGGGCGGGATCACGTGGGTGGAGCCGGGGGGAGGGGGGCGTGGTCAGAGAGGGCGTGCCCACACCCACCTTCGACGCTGGCCATGAAGGACAAGCTGAAGCCGCCAGCGTTGCCGCTGCTGTCGCTGACGAACTTGACGTAGGCGAAGCTGTCTCCGGTATCCATGGGTAAGGGCATTCTCGTGCCGCAGTGCTTGCCTAGAAGACGACCTGAGGCCATGGAATAGGGGAGAGGAATTATGGGAAATGGACGAGGTCAGTATGAGACTGCAGGGCCTAAATTCCACAGACCCACAAGATTTTTATATGGATAGTCTCTGCTAATACATGGGACCATAATAACAACTTTTCGGAATTCAACTGAAGACATAGCCAACAAGCACATACATTTCTTGTCTATCTAGACCAGTGGTGCCCAATCAGAGGGCGGAGAGTATGCAGGTTTTCAATTCAACCAATCATAGCACCTGCTGACATCGCTGATTAGTTCCCTTCACTCTGGTTGAAGGTGTGTTAATTAGTAAAGTTAGCAGGTCTAGTAACTGGTTGGAATGATATCCTGGATACTCCCCACCCTCTATTGCACATGATAGGGTACCACTGATCTAGATATCTATCTGTTGACTAACCTGTCTGTCGGTCTGTCTGTATGTCGGTCGGTCTGTCTTTATGTCTGTCGGTCTGTCCGTATGTCTGTCGACCTGTCTGTCTGTCTGTCTGTCTGTCTGTCTGTGTGTCTATCGGTCTGTCTGTTTAAAACTGTAACGGAAGTGAGGGCGCCCCCTGTGTTCACCTGAGGCGTTGTACTCTCGGATCTCCACGTAGTCGCTGGCGCAGTTGACGGAGTTCTGCAGGTTGAGGGCGGAGTAGGTGAGGGTCAGGTAGTGGCCCGTGGGCCCCTCCAGGTACCACTCGCAGTTGGACCCGTCCGGGTAGTTGGCGTCTGGGTACCCCGGGCTGTGGATGGTGCCGCTTTGGCCCGTGTAAGTGCCCCCACACGTGGCTGAAAAGTGGGGATGGGGGGATGGGGGGATGGGGGGAGGGGAGGGGCGGGTTAACAGAGAGGAAACAGTGTCCTTCGCAAATGTCTCCAGGAAGTGTGGGAAAAACCGCGTGTCAGTCAAAATCTGTTGCGTGCTGTTCTTTTACATGTGTACGCATATAGACTGTATATAAAAATCAACCCAACAAACTGGGACCCCAGTTTGGGAGAAGCCCCCCGCTTGCAGAGTGTTACGTAAGCACACGTTGGCGGTTTGGCGCGGCGCCCTGTAGCTCACCGATGGAGAACTTGGCCTTGAAGCCGCGGTGCGTGACGCTGTGGTCGGTACGGAAACGGACCATCATGACGCTGCCGGCGGAACGCTGGGTGGAGGGCCGCTGGGTTCCGCAGAACCGGCCAATCATGTTGCCGTCCGAAGAGGCTCCGTTGCGCAGCTCCAGGTAGTCATAGGGACAGCTGAGGGAGACGGGAAATATGAGCGCAGTGCATGATGGGAAATGGGCCCGACTCGGACGCATGCGCTGACGCTAGCTGCTAGCTATCAGGTATCAGGACCATCACCTGGTCTTTTAAAACATAGATCTAGCTGGATATATACTGGAGCAATGCAGGTTAAGTACCATGCTCAAGGGTACAACGGCAGTGTCCTACCGGGGAATCGAACCTGCAACCATTAGGTTACAAGACCAACTCCTAAGCCATTATACTACACTGCCGCCCAGTGTATTCAGGTGCGCAGGTATCGTTTCTTACCTGTTTGACGGCTCGATGTAGAATTCATCCTCGAAGTCGAGCTGCACTGCCTCCCCGTTGGGCACAGTAAGCACCCAGACACAGTCAATGTTCTGGGGGTAGTTATTGGGGTAGTTGGGGGACATGATGTACGCTGGTGGGTCTGAGTCCCTCAGCTCAATGGTACCCCCACAGGCTGCAGGAGGTCATAACAACAAGCGCATAACTTTCAAAGGTGCCAAACAATTCTAGATATGGTCCTGATGGCTGTTGCACTAATTTGAGTTAATTTTATAAACACATTTCCATACTGAAATTACGCTGTGATAGCATTGCATTGTATTTACTGCAGACTTCACTCTGTTATATTCATTTCTGTAGTATTACTGTTACTATACAAACTTATACAACACTATATAATGATATATTTCTATATAGTAGCAGTGTACAATAGTTATAGTAGTCTGAAGGTTGTTTTGCTCTTTTGAGTAATACTCAAATTATAACCATGTTAAAACACCTTTATTACTGTGTAATAGCTACACCTTATTAGCTATGTATTACAGTTTAATAAGCCTGAGCTCACCCTGGCTGTGTGCTTCGAAGGTGAGCTTGAAGCCGCTGCTCTCGTTGGAGTCGTCGGAGACGAATTGCACGTACAGCTGGTTGTCGGTCGTCTGCGTGATGGAGGGGGGGCTCGCCCCACAGAGACGGCCCCCCAGGGAAGGGGCGGAGGCGTCAGGTCCGTTCCTCAACTGAAAGGCAATGGGGGGGGGGGGGGGGAGGGGGCCACAGCGACAATCACCGAAATTGCTCCATCGTCATCACTTTCCTCACACAGCTACAGCATGTTTGTGGGCCCTGAACACCGCTGTAAGTCTGAGGGTCTATTTTCAAGAATCAATGTCGTACATTAACATAACATAACACAATGTTGCATGGCATACAAAACAATAACATAGCATAGCATAGCATAGCATAGTATAGCATAGCATAGCATAGCATAACATAACACAACATAGCATAGCTTAGCATAGCATAGCACAACATAACATAATATAGAATAGCACAGCACAGCATAGCATAGCATAGCATAGCATAACATAACATAACAATATAAATGTAAAATGTAAATTCTGTGTAAAATGTTGTTTAAGTCGCTCTGGATAAAAGCGGCAGCTAAATGCCTGTAATGTAACGTAATGGGTACCTAGTGCTCACCTTTTACCTAAAAACTACATATTCTCTGGTACCATAACAAGCCTGGTCCTGAAAAGTCCCAAAGTTCCTGCCTCTGCTACCCCAGCTGGTGCATGTTTCTGCAGGACGGGGGTCGCTTGTTACCTCCAGGTAGTCTCCGGAACTGCAGGCGGTGCCGAAACCCTGGACCTGGAAGGGGGTCTGGAAGGTGACCGTCACGCGGAACCCGGGGGTCACCATCACCTTCCAGCTGCAGTCCAGCCTGGGGGCGTAGTTCTCCGGGTATTTCGGGGAGCTGATCACCCCCCTGTCGGCGTGGAAGAGCCCGCCACAGCCTGCCGCCAATCAGAGGTCAGAGGTCAGAGGTCAGTCTGACTTCAAGCACTCGATCTCTCGATGTGAAACTCGTCATTTTGACCAAGCTCGAAAATAGAGCAAGGCCCTGTCGGTTATGTTCAGCTTCTCACTTTGGCAACTAACCCCTTGCGTAGTGTGAACTAAACACATCACTTTCTCAACCAAGCTCCCTGCTCTGTTAATTGAACATATTGATGGGCAATTATATTCAGAGCCATAGCAACTCAATTTGGCACTTTGTCAATGAAACTCACTGCTCTGTCAACTAAACGTATGGATCTGGCAACTAAATGAACCCCCACAGCGACTAACCACTCATTTAATCAACAAAGGCCATGGCTTTGTCACCTAAAGCGATCGATCAGTCAATTAAACTGAAAGAGTGAAGGTTCTGACCAGGGCAGATATTTGAAGCTGTATGTTTGGAGTGGCGAGGGAGGATGTTTGGGGTGAGGTGTTCGGGGGGTGGGTGTTCATGTCGGGGGGTGGGGGGGGTGGGGGGGGTGTACCTTTAGAGTACGAGGCGTTGAAGCCACGCCCGCTGACGCTGCCGTCAGAGGAGAAGCGGAGGAACATGGAGTCGCCAGAGGAGTGGAGCGGACCGGGTAACTCTCTCCCACAGACATTAGCCAGCAGGGGGGACAGGTTAGTCTCACCTGCGCAACACACACACACACACACACACGTGCACACACACACACACACACACAAACACACGCATGCACGCACACACACACACAAAAGAACCAAAGACTGTGAGTAAACACTGGTGATGAAGAGCAGGAGGGATGGAAGAGAGTAGGATGAGTAAAGAGGAGGCTCTTACCGTCCCTGACGACCAGGCCGTCGTAGTAGCAGGTGGGATCGTCCTCGATGTCAACGGAGAGCACGTTGAGCTCCACGGTGGAGTCAGGCGAGCGGATCACCCAGGTGCACTCCAGGTAGGGCTCATAGTTCTCCGGCCAGCCAGGTGAGAAGAGGAACATGGGCGTGTCTCCAGGCATGAGCACGCCCCCACAGGCTCCTGTACACAAACACACACAGACAGACACACACACATGCACACGCACACACACGCACACACACATACACACACATACACGCACACCACACACCACGCATACACGAACGTACACACCACGCACACACATCCACACATACACACATACACATTGTGCACGCGTGTACACACCACGCATGCATGCCAGCATGCACACACATATGCGCACACACACACACACACACAGACACACAGACACACAGACACAAATACATTATTATGTTTGATGGAAGTTTTCCAACATAGTGAGTCAACATGATGTAAAGCAGCCCACATTTAAAACAAGCAACTCTATTACAAGCTCAAATCAAACAGAAAGGCCCTTTGTCCTTAATGGTGACTGGAAAATAAAGTGCTACTTTTTTACACACTTTGGAAAGTACAATTTTTAGTAACTGCCAAAATTGGCAGACTGTGTCGGTAATGAAAAAAAAAAATGTTAACACTTAACCGTGAGTGAAAGTTAGGGACAGATATCGATATAATTCAGGGCAAGGTCTGTTTCGCAACTGAACGGATAGCTAGGGAACGATCGCCAGAGGATTCTGGGAAGACGGGGTACGGACCTGGCGCGATGGTGGGCAGCGGCCCAGAGCTCTGAACCGCGGTCCACTCCAGCAGGAAACCCCGGCCGCCCACGATGGTGTCCGACTGGAACTCGATGGTGACCGTGCTGCCCGAGCTGTGGACCGCGTGGGGGGGCGCCAGGCCGCAGAACGTCCCGAGAGGGTAGGCGTGGACGTTGGGCCCGTCAAACAGCTGGAAGCACAGAGCTGGTCACCGGTGTAACTACAGTACAATGCATCACATTACATATCACGACATAAGGCATTACACCACTTGACATGTCACGACATTGACATTACACCACTTGACATGTCACGACATTGACATTACACCACTTGACATGTCATGACATTGCATTACACCACCACATATTCTCACATATTTGCTACTCGAAGCACTACATTCTCAACCTCCCACTTGCACCTACTATGGCATTTAACATTACTTCTAAGTAAGTTACATTGTAATGGATGCTTTCGGTCCAGGCATCAGCATGTGCGATTGTATGTGTGTGAGCTGTGTGTATGTGCCTGTGTGTGTGTGTGAGTGCATGTGTGTGTGTTTGCGTGTGTGTGTGTGTGAGTGTGTGTGCTTGTGTGTATGTGTGTGTAAAACCAGTTGCTGCCAGAGGACAGTGAAGTATGCCAACAGTCATGATGCCGCGGAATTCTTTACCCACAGTGTTCTTATACAGTTTCCTCGTAACCATGCCAACGGAGTGTACAAACGGACGAGGCTGTACAGCCTCTGATGAGTCATTTCTGTAACTTCCTTGAAGGGCGGGGGGGGGGGGGGGGGCGGCCGATTAAAACCATACACACCCTCTGATCACCCGGGACCACGTGAATTCCCTTTTAAAATGACACGGCTATTCTCCGTTTAATTTTCTTCCTTTTCCTCTGCCAGGGCCAAATGACGCTGGTGATAAAGGGAGTGCTCATACGATCATGGAGAAAAGTCTAAATTAAGAATGCGGTGATTAATGGGGCAGTGATTTCTCAAAAATATTTTAACTCTTTAGTTGCCGGTCAAGGTTGAAAAAAGCCTGCAGATCCATGAAAGAGTTATTTAAAAATTAACTCTGTAATAATATGTGTAAAAAAGATTATTATTTTTGAAATGTGTAAGTTACTGCATTACCATTTAAAGTGGTAAAAAGCATTTCAAGTAATCATTTGACCCGGGACTGGTCTGATCACATGACCAGGAAGGATCACATGACCACAGCACTGCAGTGCCATGAGCTCTCAAATGGAGAAGGGGCTGGGAGCTCCACCCACCTTCAGGTTGTCATAGTAGCAGTCGTACAGGTCCTCGATGTCCATTTCCAGGAAGCGGATGCGGATGAAGTAACCGCCGGCAACCGTGATGGTCCAGCGGTAATCTGCGTTGTTGGGGTAAGTCCTCGGCCAAAGAGGGGATGCGATCTGCCCCGACTCACCCGTGATCTCGTTACCGTACACTGGAGAGAGACAGAGAGAGATAAAGAGAGGGGGAGAGAGTGAGAGAGAGAGAGAGAGGGAGAGAGAGAGAGGCATAAATATCTCAACAGGTTTATAACAGCCCAAACTGCTGAGCTATTTGTAAAGGACATGAAATAAAATATTTTCCTTTATTTTAAGGTGAAAACAGAGCTCATTCGTAACATCAAGGACTACTTTTCCCTTTTAAAAAAATTAAATCAATAATCAATTTTTATTTGTATGTACATTGATATAATACTGTTGAAGTCCATTTAACACTTGCAGAGTTATTTTTTTCTCTTTAATTTAACCGTAGGGGCGATGTCGCTGTGGGCTGACTCACAGTGAGAGAAAGTGGCCCTGAAGCCGGCGCCGCTCACAGAGCTGTCGGAGACGAATCTGGCCCACAGCACGTGCCCCACCAGAGAGGTGTAGTTGGTGGGCAGGGAGGAGCCGCAGAACCGGCCCACCAGGTGGCCCGTGGAGTTCCCCTCCCGAACCTCCAGGAAGTCACTGCTGCACCCAGAGCTGGGCTGCAGCTGGAAGGTGCTGTCGTCATGGAAGCAGAGGAAGCCAAAAAAAAAAAAAAAAAAAAAAAAAAATGAGAAGGAAAAGAGATGATGATTTTTCCAGGGTGACGGAACTTGATACCTGTATCCTGAAAACTATTTACTACGTCTTCTGAAGTACACACGGAAATGTGCACGAACACACAGACAGCACCCGATCAAATACACATTTCAAACATTTATGCTCTTATTAAACTTGAAATCGCTCTTTCCCACTGGCAATTTTTAACGAACATGTGGCCAGAGGCCAGAGTCATCAGAGCACAGGTAACTTGAACCGTGACGCTAACAAGAAGTAGAGTTTGAGGCAGTTGCCGATGGCGACCCTTACTCACATGAAGGAGAGTTGGAGGCGGTTGCCGGGGGAACTGGTCATGGTCCAGACGCACTCCACGTTGGGGGGGTATGCTCCTGGGAAGTTTGGGCTGTTGAAGGCACCGGACTCCATATGCAGGTCTCCCCCGCAACCTGGAGGAACCAGAGGAGGGGGGGTTAATCAGGAGGGGGAGGGGGGGGGGCTTTGGGGGGGTTGATAATTTAGAAAAGAACTGTCCACATGGTTGAGAAACTGCAGCCTGTGGGATGATATTCCACCCAGTTCACAAACAAGAGCGGTCCAGCTGAGATGATTTTTGCATAAATGAATTAAGTCATTACATGATCAAATGTTCAGTGCTAAATCAACTCTGATAGAGTATATTTGGCACTTGAACCCTTCGACCTAAGGCTGGCATAACACATAACACAACAGCTGTCAGAAGACGGCATAACAGATTATGTCATTTTACGGGCTGTGATTGGCTCGGTTCCCGGGCTGTGATTAGTTTGGTTCTCGGGCTGTGATTGGCTCAGTTCCTCGGTTGTAATTGGCTCAGTTCTTGGGCTGTGATTAGCTTGGTTCTCGGGCTGTGATTGGCTCGGTTCCCGGGGAGTGATTGGCTTGGTTTCTGGGCTGTGATTGGCTTGGTTCCCGGGCTGTGATTGGCTCAGTTCCCGGGGAGTGACTGGCTTGGTTTCTGGGCTGTGATTGGCTCGGTTCCCGGGCTGTGATTGGCTCAGTTCCCGGGGGCGGTACCTGAGGTGGAGGCGGAGTACGTGGCCCGGAAGCCCTTCGCAGAGAAGCCGTGGTTGGAGATGAATTTGACGACCAGCGCGTCGCTGTAGGAGGTGACGGGGTGGGGGACCTCGTCCCCGCAGTACCGGCCTGAAAAAAAGAGCCAAAATTTACCCCCAAATTTACCACAAACACTCACACATACCCTCAAGATTTACCACAAACACCTGCATATACCCCCAAATTTACCACAAACACCTTTGCACTGTACAGGTGGCAGACCCAGGTCAAATATATACTTAAAATACTTTCACTCTTTAGACAGCAGTAATATTCCTGCAGGTTACTATAAAGAAAATACATTCAGAACAAAATTCTTTTGTTATTTGATTGTTCCTTTTCATAAATTGGCAGATGTGTTATAAAATTTCACGGCCATCTGAAGCATTTGAAGCGCACATTTGAGCCAAGTCTGCCAAACGCTCTGTGTATTTGTACCAAGTGCTGCCAGCCACTGGCCACAAGTCCACTGAGATTCTCCATCTGGATTTCAGACACATTAACCAGCTCCGGCAGCAGCCCCATCACAGACGGCCAACTGTCTGAGTGAGCGTTCACCGCACCGTTGCATTGTGGGAGAAGAGAAACAGCGAGCGGGGGAACAATGGGAGAGACGTGCGATTTGGTACTGCCGGAGAGGACGACAGACTCCGGGCGATACAGCTGCCATGGAAACGGCAAGCCGTTGTAATGGGGGTTCAGAGAAGCTCATTGGGACATCTGTTTACAACTCTGCGGGGCGTGTTTCAAAGAAGAGAAACCTGTCTGCATTACACCTGTACAGCATGTTTACTGACAGAGAGAAACCTGTCTGCATTACACCTGTACAGAATGTTTACTGACAGAGAGAAGCCTGTCTGCATTACACCTGTACAGCATGTTTACTGACAGAGAGAAACCTGTCTGCATTACACCTGTACAGCATGTTTACTGACAGAGAGAAACCTGTCTGCATTACACCTGTACAGCATGTTTACTGACAGAGAGAAACCTGTCTGTATTACACCTGTACAGCATGTTTACTGACAGAGAGAAACCTGTCTGCATTACACCTGTACAGCATGTTTACTGACAGAGAGAAACCTGTCTGTATTACACCTGTACAGCATGTTTACTGACAGAGAGAAACCTCTCTGCATTATTATTCTGTGACATAAATACCATGTGAGATCTGTCTACAACTGTACAGCATCTATCTGACTAAGAAGCATGTCTGCATTATACATGTACAGTATATGTTCTGAGTGAGAGAAATGTGGAGAAACCTGTCTGAATTACACCTGTACAGCATCTTTACTGACGGAGAGAAACCTGTCTGCATTACACCTGTACAGCAGCTTTTCTGACTGAGAGAAACCCGTCTGAATTGCACCTGTACCGCAGCTGTTCTGACTGAGAGAAACCTGCCCGCAACTCTGCACCCTGCAGTGCTCACCAACTGAAGGGGCCTGGTAGTTGTCTCCATCCAGGATTTCCACGAAGTCGGATGAGCAGTTGCCGTTGCGATTCTCCACGTTGAAGTCGGTGAAGGACAGGGTCACGTGGTTGACTGTGTGAGGGGGAGAGGTGGGAGGCAGAGGACAGGTTAGTCTCTTGTGTGTGTGTTAGTAAAACGGCTGCAATTTTTACATTATACAGTGAGAAAACAAACGTCATGGTTGCCTCACTATATTCTCAACACGCTACAGGTGATCTGGTACAGAGGTTGCAGGTTTACACTCCACGAGGGAACCCACTCCTTTAACCTAAGAACCTAACTGTTAGGTAATGTGGTAAGGACTGAAAGTGATTTTAACTGCACCTCAAGTAGAGATAAAGATTTTTATAGCTATCAGATATTCTAACAATAATGTCGGCTGTGCCACATCCAAACGGACTCCCGGGGACACATGCAGGTTTCTGATAACTTATCTTTCTAAACTCTTTTTTTTTTCTTTTTTTAAGAGTTCACCAAGGACAAAAGCATGAGGGAGTTTTCAGACAGAACACAGTGCGGGGACCGTCTGTCGGGAGCACACTGAAAGCCCGAAGCCAATGTCTGAAGAGACCGCTGGGAGCCACAGCGTAAATATGTGTGTGTGAGTACAGCGGGAGGAATTCCGGAATGTCTGCGTGGGATCGGAATTCCGACCGGAGGATGGCCAGCTCTCCTGCAGTCCTGTGTACTTACACACAGTGACATCACCTCTGCTCTGCGTCCTTTTGTACGGGGCAGTTTGACCCTTTTAATGCACAAGGTCACAAATACACGATTAGAAGGTTCTAATTGGTGACTGAACGTTCTAATGCCAATGTAACAATCACTACTGGTAATTGAAAGCAGACTGAGTTCTAGAACACTGAGTTTCTAAAAAACGTACTCTTCAAAGGGTTAAAATAGCGGTCGGTTTTTAAAAACAGCCTAAATGAAATTACGGGTCAACGAATGTAAATGTGAGTCAATTTGAGATCATGCCTCAGAAAATGAGAATCAAAAGGAAAAAATAAAATCCCTTTGGTCTGTCTGCAATTAGGCAACATACAGTATGAAGTTGCATTTATGATCAATAAATTTTTTTTATTTAATAGTTCTGGGAGACCTCAGCAGATAAGCAACATAAAACCAAATCAACCCTTCAGAAGAAAAGGGTTCCTCAGCTTGTCTCCGTAGAACCCATTTTAGTTCTTTATGGAACTCTCTATGGTAGGTGAGAAAGGTGTGAAAGCTCCCAGACTGAAATATTTATCCCGACAAAGAACCCTCTGAACTGGACAGGGTTCCACCGTGGAGTCATAGAGGAGCCTTTTGGAACCCTATCTTCTGAAAGTGTCCACTCATCACTGAATGAGGTTCACAGACAAAAAACCTTGATCTATGCTTTTAAATTTCGGATTCCTTTCACAGTTCATGGCATTTACAACTGGAAACAGAGCAAAACAGAATGCCTTTGTCCGAACAGAACACCAGGCATGCCATATGCATTCCATGCGAACAATGGTCAGATTCAAGACCACAAAGGGGTGGTCATCAAAAACAGACAGACGCCTGACCCAGTAAAAACAGCAGCATTCGATTCATTTATATCCAGGAGAATAGTTTAAAAAGCAGGAATCTCCAGTCAGGAGAATTTAAGCCAAGCCAGACCAAGTTTTATAGCAGGGATAAAAAAAATGTAGGATACTGTGTAATTAAGCCTAGTTCAGCCTGACAGTGTGAATCACTAAGGAAACCATTGGCCAAGCTAGATGAAGTCTAACAGCAAAAATGTCCATTCAGAAAAGTCCAGACCAGCACAACACCAATAATCTCAATTCAGGAGAGACTAGGCTCTGTGTTGCGCAATACAACAGTGGAACCTCTGTTCAGAAGAACGTAGACCAGGCCTGAATTACAGTAGTGTAACACAGTGGACTCTGTTTTCAGCAGACTGGAGGAGGCCATTATGTCACATACATGGCTCCTGAGCCTTGATGATCCAGCTGCAGTTCTGATTGGGCGGGTAGGTGTACGGGTAACGGGGTGACGCGATGGCTCCGCCCACATCGTCGCTGACGATGGTAGCTCCACAAGCTGAAAAACAGGCAAAGACATCAAAAATATAACTGAGTACGTGTTTTAAAAAAATAGATAAATAAATGGAGATACAAGGTTTTTGCACAGTGCTGGTGATACATAGTGTGAAATTTGACTGGTGGTGGCATAAACATTGATGGAATGGGACTGCTGTCGTAGTTTCAATATAGCAACTTGTTATGAAGTCACGTTTTTAATCCACATAACAGCTTCAAAATAATGAAACTGCATTTTTGGGTCCCCAGGGGGGCAGAGAACTAACACTAAGCGGTTTTCGGGACCCTCCTCTTGGAACCACCTTTGGAGAAGCAGGTGCTCAGCACCATGTCATGTGACACAGGACCCACCTTCAGCGCTCAGTGCTGTGTCATGTGACATGGGACCCACCTTCAGAGAAGCGGGTGCTCAGCGCTGACTCATCTGACACGGGATCCACCTTCAGCACTCAGTGCTGTGTCATGTGACATGGGACCCACCTTCAGCACTCAGTGCTGTGTCATGTGACATGGGACCCACCTTCAGCACTCAGTGCTGTGTCATGTGACATGGGACCCACCTTCAGCACTCAGCGCTGTGTCATGTGACGCGGGACCCACCTTCGGAGAAGCGGGCGCTGAAGCCCTTGTGGTTACGGCTGGAGTCGGAGCGGAAGCGCACGTAGATGCTTCGCTGCGTGGAGGTGATGGGGTCGGGCCGGCTGAAACCGCACACCCGTCCCAGGAGAGGAGAGTCCTGACTGGGGCCATCGTACACCTGGGGAGAGTGGGGAGGGGGGGGGGGGGGGAGAGAGAGAGAGACAGGGCGAGAGAAAACGATAAATGTGAGAGAACACAATGGGATTGCACAGCCTCTTCTTGTCAATCCTGACGTTTAACTCAAATATAAACTCCAACCGCAGAAGATGGTGGGTAGGGGGGGTGATTAGAGAGTGACTCAGTGAGAGAAAGAGAGAAGGAAGAATGGAACCACATATTTCCTGGAGTACTGGGGAAGGCTGACTAGACTGGTGTGCGTGTGTGTGTGTGTGTGTGTGTGTTTGTGTGTGTTGGAGGGTGTGTGTGTTGGAGCGTGGCGGGGGGTGGTGGAGGGTGGCAAAGCTGGGACAGGCACAGATTAAC